>NC_074703.1:22525308-22590308 GCF_029448725.1 Salvelinus fontinalis | reverse complement strand
GCACGCAATCAAGGTAACCCAGGAAGAAAAAAGAGAAGTGCTCTATTGCACAATGTTACCTAAGTATGTCATTAGTACCAGTGCTTGTAGTGAACCATGTGCCCTTGTGTGAAATTAACCCTAGCTAAATGGTAGCTAAATTATAGAACAGTGTTGGGTAATCTATGCGGTGGCAATGGCAATGCTTCTACAACCATCTACACTTCAAGAACAAGTAGGCTAGGTAACCTGAATGCCATGCCGATATTTCTACTGACATACTGCAGATGGAACATCTTGCTTTTGCAGTCACAGTATTCAAGTATCAAGTATTGCGTAATAATCATTGTCTGTTGCACTCACTGACCACCGAGTGTCTGGAAATGCCTTGGAAATGTGCATCGTCATGACATCATCATCAAAGTTCTGTACTTTCCCTTTCCTTTCATGTGGGCAGAATGGTAGACTACCATGGTTTAATGACATGAAAGAAATAAAGTGAGTGAGTGAGTGAACTAAAAGTACATTTGGTCACATTCCTGAAGTTGTTGATGTCATGGCGGCAGGTAGCCTAGTGGTTTTTTTTTATTTTTTTATTTTACCGTTATTTTACCAGGTAAGTTGACTGAGAACACGTTCTCATTTGCAGCAACGACCTGGGGAATAGTTACAGGGGAGAGGAGGGGGATGAATGAGCCAATTGTAAACTGGGGATTATTAGGTGACCATGATGGTTTGAGGGCCAGATTGGGAATTTAGCCAGGACACTGGGGTTAACACCCCTACTCTTACGATAAGTGCCATGGGATCTTTAATGACCTCAGAGAGTCAGTACACCCGTTTAACGTCCCATCCGAAAGACGGCACCCTACACAGGGCAGTGTCCCCAATCACTGCCCTGGGGCATTGGGATATTTTTTAGACCAGAGGAAAGAGTGCCTCCTACTGGCCCTCCAATACCACTTCCAGCAGCATCTGGTCTCCCATCCAGGGCCTGACCAGGACCAGCCCTGCTTAGCTTCAGAAGCAAGCCAGTAGTGATATGCAGGCGTTGGGCATGTAACCGAGGTAAAAATCTGTCGTGCTGCCCCTGAACAAGGCACTGTTCATAGGCTGTCATTGTAAATAGGAATTTGTTCTTAACTGACTTGCCTGGTTAAATAAAAATGGCAGCCCATGCCATCAATAACTATGACAGAATTGCTGGCTGAGGATGTCTTGCAGAATGACAATTATGCTTCCTCTATAATCAATAAGATCCTTCACAATCATTCCATTCCTGGTTCAGTTGATGGGAGAGAAAAATATTGCTTACTCAATACAATAACATAAAAAGTTGTGTTTTTCTTTTGCCGTCATGTCATTGTGCAAAAACAGCCAATAGATGACCGAGCTTTAATTCCAAGTGACGTGGCCGGTCATGGGGAAGAGATGGAGAGCTGGGAGAAAAAGACAGGGGATGGCAGCCCGGTCAGAGGGAGTGAGACGCTTGCCCCGTCTCATTCTCCAGGGCACCATGGCTAACGTGAAGAGACTGCTGCCTCTAATATCTCCCACGAAAACCCGTGGAAGCCTCGGGGACTGCCAGGCCAGATGGGTTTGGTCCTTGCTGCATCATCAGAACTTATTTTGATTCATTGGATTAATGTATTATGCAATTGACTTAGTTGTTAGTTATTTTGCCTCAGTTCAGTGAATAGTGACAACTATATCGCTTGAGATGTAAACTTTTTGGACTAAAGCCATCACAAAATCACCATAGTGACTAAGGCCCTGGGCCATCGTCTCTGCTCTCAAAGCTGTGACGGAAGTGTGTTCCGTGCAGGAAGAAGGCTTATCTCGTCTGGCAATTATGTCGCCACTTCTTCTACGAATCCAATGTGTCCCACTGTGCCTCCTTCCATCCAACTTGCATGACAGCTTGAGGGTTTGGCAAGGATCTAACACACAACCCCAATGGGCACACTCTGTAGGCTTTCGTGTGGCTTACTTTCTATATGATGCCCTAGGAGTGGGCTGTGCCAGGCATGGAAATAAAAGAGAGCAGGATCACAAGACGATCAAGCCATGAATCCACTTATGAGCCTTTAGCATTTCTAAGTGTTCTTCCGTGCTGGTTTCCTACCTATCCACTGGTTCCTTAACTGCTTCCATAGCTATTCTCCTAACAGTCTTTAGATAGGCAACAAATAGCACTCACCGTCGTGCAGAGTTTCTTGATGAACAAATTGGAAGCAATCAACGGTACATTACATATACAGTAGACAAGGATATTATGAGCTAGTCTATATCTTTCCAAACATAGGTGAGGAAAGGTTTTTCTCCCACGTGTGTCTTTTCTCTCTTCTGCACGCCTTGGATAATGAACACCTCTTTGTGGATCTTCAGCCATCCATCCCAAGCAGCAGGTAATAGATTGAGTATGAAACCGGTTATGGATGAGCGTCTGTGGGTGCCGAGTGGGCGTTCAAATGGATTCTGCAGCTCGGCTGAAATAACACCCTTTGTCAACCGGTAGCGTTGTCTTCGCAGCTTTACCGCCGGCCCCTCGAACAAGCAACTCTTTAAGACGTGACAGCGTGCCAGAACGTCTGCTGCGAGAGAGATTTTTATTGTCATGAGGTTTCTTCTCCCCTCAACTTCTTCATCCGAGAACGTCACACAAGTACGTTGATGCGTGTTTACTGTGATGTTGTTCAGACAGATGAAAGCAGATCGAGAGACGTTGAAACCAAAGGGAACCCGGGACGGGAGCTCATTCTTTCAACGAGAGCTGAAATGATCCACCGGGAAGCTGCCGAGTTTGGTCCTAATCAGACATTTGTGTCCGCGAGGAGACATTGTGTTTTAAACAATCAGCGGCAGCTCATAGAGATAGATCCACGTCACTGCAGATCCACATGACACAGTTGTGTACTGGAGTATTCACCACAGGAGTATTCTCATCAACATGGTGTCCATGTTGTGATGCGAAACCTTAAAACATCTGGTGGTGAATTATGGATGGAAATTAAATGAATGCACTCCCGTCTTCCTCCCCATAGGACCATAGTAACTTAGTTTCCTATCACATCAAAACATGTTCTCCCGTGCTGAAATGTATTTCAGCATGTCATGTTCCGCAGCCATTACATTGAGTGGTGCACGCATCTATTGTGATGAGGTTTCTCCCTCAGCGGGATCGTGAGTAATTACAATGTGTTTATCAGTCGGGATAACCTTTATTGCCAGCGAGCTGTGGAGCGATGGCGGAACGAAGCAGGGAGAGGAGATGGTGAATGCTGTTTTGAGCAGCCCAGAGGCACTCACCCACATTGTGCAAGGCTAACACACTGGGCCAACGCACCTGTTTCACCAAATGAAATATGAACCAGAGCCAACTGCCAAGGCACTTATTCCCAGCACAACTGACAAGGCCAACTCGGGTAGCAATTAGACAGAATCAGACTCCGGCTCACAGATCTATAGCTAGGATGTGATGATAGTCTGCTTCCGATTACATATGGAAGCTGCATATCTTGGTTGAGTCAGCCTCAGAGATCTACAGTGTAGCAGGCTGCATATACCATTACATATTAAGGCTATACGTATTTGTTAGCTAGGCTTAACGGGCTCACAATATGCCCTCTCTGTTGACTTATGTAACCCAGTGAAAATGCTGAATGAGCCCATTCAAATCACATTGAAGTATTCATAATTTATATACAGCACATATGAGGATTCCAGGTCATGAGGTGAACAGTGTCTCAAGGCAACTGCTTGGCTTTGTTGGTGTTTCTGTTGAGTCTGGGCGCACCCGTATTCAGATTATTCACTTGTTGTTGTGACTGTCAGTTCCATTTGGATTTATCCAGTTATTCCATATGGGTTCACTGGGTTAATACAGATCTCTCACCAAGCTTTATTGGCTGCTGCTGTCTGTCTTTATGTCATATTCAAACAGGCTCTCCAGAAATAAACGGAGATGGACCTTTCCCTCCTGTGTGTGGGCAGCTGAGGGAGAGAGAGCTTCAGTCGCCTGGCCTGAAGTCGCCCATGCGTTAGCAGCCTTTAGTAAAGCTGCCGGCTGTGTCACAAACGCACTCTCATCATCACGCCAAGAGCCCAAGAGCCAAGCACTGTCACCTCCCTCCTCTCCGTCAACCCCACCACTTCCGTCAACCCTCCTTCCTCTGAGAATGATTAACCTTTCTCACTTTCACCTACGTTACTATCAGTGGTTGCCATGGTGCCCTAGGGGCAACCTAGCTGCTGGGCTCTTAGCTCCAGCAAATGTCTTGTTCATTTTGTTTTATCCGTCGGGTTTTTATGCGTAACTATTTTTCCGCAAGCTATTAGCTTTGAGAAATAATTAGATAGCGATCACATGGTGATCTGGGATCTGTTATTTTCAATAGCAGCAGTAAATGGATTATTAGATCGATTTGACTGCTAGCTAGCTTTACCGTCAGCTGCTAGCTGTAATGGAAGCCTGCTACACCGGGACTAGGAGACCATTTAGCCTGGAGAACACCACGGGAGATTAATCGTGCTGGTTCAGCGCGGGGACTTGCTACTGAGGAGCTGCAGAGAGCCGACTCAACTCAGCGAGGATGGCGAGGCAGTGAAAAGATTTGCAAGGCAAGGCAGAGCCAGGCTACTTGCAAGTCATCGCAACCAATGCAGTTTGGACAGTGAAGGACGCTGGCTGACTAGTTCTGCAAGCTATTCCAAGGAGAGCAACCACTGTCATCGGGAGGACAATTTAAATATGTCATTGATTTGGTCTTTGCATAGTTTGATTATTTTGGCCATGTGGTGTTTACTACAATTCAGCTTTTAGCTGTGAATGTGTAACATGTTTGATATTTTTGACGAGGACCACAATTGAAGTAAGTTGACATTTCTTGGGGTGTTATTCTCAAAAAACAATGAATGCATTGTATCCACATTTATGGTTGTATTGTGTTTTAAAAAGATCAAATAAAATCAATCAATCAATACACCACTCCCTCTCTCCCTCCCCCGTCTTCTAGCTCCAACAGTGCAGTAATATCTAACAATTTCACAACAATGCACACAAATCTAAAGTAAAGGAATGGAATTAAGAATATATAAATACTTGGACGAGCAATGTCAGAGCGGCATAGACTAAGATACAGTAGAATATAGAATGCAGTATATACATATGAGATGAGTAATGCAAAATATGCAAACATTGTTAAAATGACTAGTGTTCCATTATTTAAGTGGCCAGTGATTTCAAGTCTATGTATATAGGGCAGCAGCCTCTAATGTGCTAGTGATGGCTATTTAACAGTCTGATAGTCTTGAGATAGAAGGTGCTTTTCAGTCACTCGGTCCCAGCTTTGAAGCACCTGTACTGACCTCACCTTCTGGATGATAGCGGGGTGAACAGGCAATGGCGCGGGTGGATGTTGTCCTTGATAATTTTTTGGGCCTTCCTGTGACATCAGGTGCTATAGGTGTCCTGGAGGGCAGGTAGTTTGCCCCCGGTAACGCGTTGGGCAGACCCCACCACCCTCTGAAGAGCCCTGTGGTTGCGTGCGGTGATACAGCCCGACAGGATGCTCTCAATTGTGCATCTGTAAAAGTTATTTTTTTCGGTGCCAATATAAATGTCTTCAGCCTCCTGAGGTTGAAGAGGCGCTGTTGCGCCTTCTTCACCACACTGTCTGTGTGGGTGGACCATTTCAGTTTGTCAGTGATGTGTAAGCCAAGGAACTTGAAGCTTTCCACCTTCTCCACTGCGGTCCAGTCGATCAGCTCCTTCGTTTTGTTGACGTTAAGTGACAGGTTATTTTCCTGGCACCACACTCCCAGGGCCCTCACCTCCTCCCTGTAGGCTGTCTCGTTGTTGTTGGTGATCAAGCCCACTACTGTTGTTTCGTCTGCAAACTTGATGATTGAGTTGGAAGCATGCATGGCCACACGGTCATGGGTGAACAGGGAGTACAGAAAGGGGCTGAGCACGCACCCTTGTGGAGGTGTTGTTTCCTACCTTCACCACCTGGGGGCAGCTCATCAGGAAGTCCATGACCCAGTTACACAGGGCGGGATTCAGACCCAGGGCCTCGAGCTTAATGATGAGCTTGGAGGGTACTATGGTGTTAATGCTGAGCTATAGTCAATGAACAGCATTCTTACATAGGTATTCCTCTTGTCCAGATGGGTTAGGGCAGTTTGCAGTGCGATGGCGATTGCATCGTCTGTGGATCTATTGGGGCGGTAAGCAAATTGAACTGGGTCTAGGGTAACAGGTAAGGTAGAGGTGATACGATCCTTGACTAGTCTCTTAAAGCACTTAATGATGACAGAAGTGAGTGTTACGGGGCGATGGTCATTTAGTTCAGTTACCTTTGCTTTCTTGGGTACAGGAAAAATGGTGGCTATCTTGAAGCATGAGGGGACAGCAGACTGAGATAGGGAAAGATTGAATATGTCCGTAAACACTCCAGCCAGCTGGTCTGCGCATGCTCTGAGGACGCGGCTAGGGATGCCGTCTGCGATGACATACTGCTCTGTCTAGTCCTGTATGTTGTGGTTGAGTGTATGGCGGATTTGTTCGAAGCACCCCTCCCCCTTCTTCCCCGCCCTCCAATCCCCCCTCTCTCCTCTCCTTGGACTGGAGTCTGTTTTTGACATGTGAAAAAAAATCCTTCAGAGAGGTCAGAGGGTTTTTCTTTTAACCAATTTGTTCCAGTGTCAGCACCGAGGATAGTTTTGTCCTTCTAAATATCATCACTCACACCATGAGGTCAACGAGCCACCGCATGTCTCTTCCTTGCACGTCAACCCCAGACTACGGCTCAAAATATCATTAGTAATGTTCGTATCATTAGAGGTATTGTTTACACGGAAATGTCAATTTGTATGGACCCAACACCACATGGCCGCTGGGCTGCATGTGTCTATCTGTCTATATGTGTGTCTGTCTAAGGAGAAACCAGATGACAGAGTCGTGGAGGTGTGAATCTCTCTTCCTGATTCATGTAGGCCCATGTCCCTGGCGAAGTCGGCTAGGCAATATTTCTGGGCTTGTTCTAACTCTGTCTTCAACACATTTCAGAATGCCATTTGGACTCTATGGTGGAGGTTTTTTGGTAATCATTATTTTGGTGTATTTTATAATGGACATTCATTATGGTTTTTATTTCTCTGATGGTGTGGGAAAGCAGATTATCTGGTTTATTGCTTGAGTTCATTGTTGCATAGGAAACCACTATTGGAAAATATCACATAAATATTGTCTTGTTTCCTTTGGACCTTAGGTTATATGTTTACAGATTTCAGTGAAGTGTCATTAGGTAGATTTCTCCATCCCTTAAGGTTCTCTACAGAAGTCATGTGGGTCTGCAGTGGCTGGTGAAGATTGGTGGCAAGGTTTAGCCTGCCCAGTCATGCCCCCTAGACTGGTACACTGTGTCAGCCTGCATCCAGTCGTGTCCGCTTGCCTGCCACCTTCTCTCATGTTCTTTTCTTAGAAGAACTCTCAACTCATAGCAACACATTTTTCCTCTGGAACTGGTGTCACGGCTTCCACCGGAGGTTCGGGCGGTGCTCGGTGGTCGTCGTCGCCGGCCTACTAGCTGCCACCGATCCATTTTTCCTTTTCGTTTGTGTCTGTCTGGTTTTGTTATCACCTGTGTCTGATTAGTTAATTTCGGTGGGTTTATTAACCTCCGCTGCCTGCTAGTCTTTGTGCGGGATTATTTTGCTGTGTTAGCTCTGTTAGGGGTGCGTGTTTGCGCCACAGGGTTTTTTGTTTCCTCACAGTCGTTGTACCGTTGGTCCTGTATTTAGGAGTCGGGGTTTCTCCTCCGTGTGTTTCGTGATTTTCCCCGCCTGTTGTTGGTGGGTTGGGACTTATAATAAATGACTGTGCCAGCTGGAATTCCTTGCTCTCCTGCTCCTGACTCCTGTACCTACCTCTTCTTAAGAGGCACCGAACAACTGGGGTGGATAGTAATTGCTCTTATTTCTTAATCCGATTTGGTAATAATTTTAATTGCTATCACTATGGTGATAAAACATTATGGCCTGCCTGTGTGTTAATTCTTCTCCAGATCCTCCCCTACCATACACGGCTGCCTCCCGCTCATGACAAGACTAAAAATGGATGTTCAATGTTGGTTTCCCCTTAGCGTTGACTCCAGTGTAAATTATTAATCCATCTCGGTGGTTCATTTCCAAGCACCATATTTGTGGTGGAAGAAAAAGGGAAACAAACTGCAAGATAAGAAAGAAAATAAATGGTGGGAGGACAGAAAGATAGATAGAGGGAGGGAAAGAGGGGGAAATATACACTGTAAAACCTTACCTGTTATTTTTACAGTATCTTATAAGTAGCTAGTTGCCTGTAAATTACCGGGGGGAAAAGTGCAGTATGTTACTGTACCATATGTTACTGTATCCAGTACAGTTACAGCAATCTTTTTCATAGTTGTTTTTATGGTAACATACAGGCAACTGGCTGGCAGTGACTACAAGGCAAAACAGACCAAAGGACATGGCAACTACTCAACTATTAAAGGTTTGAGACTTGACACCACTCCAGTCTGTCCTATATACACATGTAATTGTTGGGGCACTCCTACCAGACATCAGTAAAATTGGTACAATACTCTCACTAATGGATGGCACAAATGTAGCCACTACAAGGCACGCCTCAAAATATGTTCATGAGCCAGAAACAACAATACTACAATTAGTGGTACAACCACTAGTGTTCAAAATGTTTTTGGCACTCCAAAAATAGGTACAACTGTAACAAACGTCGTCGGGAGAAGGAGAAGAGGACCAAGGTGCAGCGTGGTAAGTGTTCATTTTTTTAAATAAAATACGCAACGCTTGACAAAACAACAAAAATGACAAACGAACAGTCCTGAAAGGTGAAACAAACACTAAACAGGAAACAACCACCCACAAACACAGGTGGGAACAGGCTACCTAAGTATGATTCTCAATCAGAGACAACGATAGACAGCTGCCTCTGATTGAGAACCATACCAGGCCAAACACACAGAAATACAAAAAAAGGACAACATAGAACACCAGACATAGAATGCCCACCCAACCTCACGCCCTGACCAACCAAAATAGAGACATAAAAAGGATCTCTACGGTCAGGGCGTGACAGTAACACTGTATTCAGTGGGTTGGAATTACTGTACCATTAGAAATACAGCAATTATTTCCCCGCCCACAACATTTTCCCACAACGCACCATCATTTACAGTATGCTGCTGTATAATTTTTCAAAGTATTTTACTGTTGATAAATGTCCACATTTACGTGTAAATCACGGTTTTTCATGACAGTGTAATATTTGGTGTAATTAAATGTGTAAATCATATAAACGTTGCACACACGTTGTTTGTTTGGTTCATTTCAGACCATGATGTCTTTCAATCCTATCATTCAGAATTGTTTAAAAAAGTAGCTAGTTGCCAATCCCATAATTCTGGGTGGTTACAGTAATGTACTGTTGAAGCAAAGTTTCTTTGGAATTGATGGTATAATTGACTGTTTACGCCTAAAAATCACACACAATGCATTGCAATTTACGGTAATTTACTGTACATAATTAATATGGTACTTTACTGTTAGTTTTATTGTTTAATACTGTCCAAACAACAAGAACGTTTGTCACGCCCTGGCCTTAGTATTATTTGTTTTATTTATTATTTTAGTTAGGTCAGGGTGTGACATGGGGTATGTGTGTATTTTGGGGTATTATATGGTAGAGGGGGTGTGGTTGTATTTTTTGGTTTTGTGTTGAGTGTATGTGTCTAGCTGTGTCTATGTTGGGTGTAGTTTTCTAGGAGAGTCTATGGTGGCCGGAATGGGTTCTCAATTAGAGACAGCTGATTTCGGTTGTCTCTAATTGGGAGCCATATTTAAGGCTGCCATAGGCTTTAGCTGTTTGTGGGTCATTGTTTATGTATATGTCGACGTAAGTAGTTTGTGTGTGCACTTACATTTTGAAGTTTCACGATCGTTTGTTGTTTTGTTAGTGTTGTATAAGTGTTTGGTGATCATCTTCGTCTTGGGAAATAAAGAAGATGTATTCAAATCATGTTGCGCCTTGGTCCTCTCGTTCATGTCAACGCGATCGTGACAGAATGACCCACCAATCTATGACCAAGCAACATGACCAGCGGCAACAGGATCAAGGCATTAAGGACTCATGGACATGGGAGGAGATTTTGGATGGTAAGGGACCTTGGGCGCAACCGGGAGAATATCGCCTCCCTCGTGAAGAGCTGGAGGCAGCGAAAGCCGAGAGGAGGCGATATGAGGAGGCAGCACGGAGGCAAGGCTGGAGACCCGCGAGTACTACCCAAAAATTTCTTGGGGGGGGGGGGGCTAAGAGGTAGTGGGCCTAAGAGGTAGTGGGCCGAGGGCAGGTAGGAGACCTGCGCCCACTTCCCAGGCTAACCGTGGAGAGCGGGAGTACGGGCGGACACCGTGTTACGCAGTAGAGCGCACGGTGGCTCCTGTACGTGTTCATAGCCCGGTGCGGGTTATTCCACCTTCCCGCACTGGTAGGGCTAGATTGGGCATTGAGCCAGGTGCCATGATACCGGCTCAACGCGTCTGGTCTCCAGTGCGTCTCCTCGGGCCGGTATACATGGCACCAGCCTTACGCATGGTGTCCCCGGTTCGCCTACATAGCCCGGTGCGGGTTATTCCACCTTCCCGCACTGGTCGGGCGACGGGGAGTATTCAACCAGGTAAGGTTGGGCAGGCTCGGTGCTCAAGGGAACCAGTACGCCTGCACGGTCCGGTATTTCCGGCGCCACCTCCCCGCCCCAGTTCAGTTCCACCAGTGCCTACACCACGTAACAGGCTTCCAGTGTGTCTCCAGAGCCCTGTTCCTCCTCCACGCACTCGTCCTATGGTGCGTGTCTCCAGCCCGGTACCACCAATTCCGGCACCACGCACTAAGCCTCCTGTGCGTCTCCAGAGTTCTGTGCATCCTGTTGCTGCTCCCCGCACTAGCCCTGAGATGCGTGTCCCCAGTCCGGTACCACCAGTTCCGGCCCCACGCACTAGGCCTAATGTGCGTCCCCAGGGTCCAGTATGCCCTGTTCCTTCTCCCCGCACTAGCCTGAAAGTGCGTGCCTTTAGCCCGGTGCCTCCAGTTCCGGCACCACGCACCAGGCCTACAGTGCGCCTCATCCGGCCAGAGCCATCCGTCTCCCCAGCGCCGTCTGAGCCATCCGTCTCCCCAGCGCCGTCTGAGCCATCCGTCTCCCCAGCGCCGTCTGAGCCATCCGTCTCCCCAGCGCCGTCTGAGCCATCCGTCTCCCCAGCGCCGTCTGAGCCATCCGTCTCCCCAGCGCCGTCTGAGCCATCCGTCTCCCCAGCGCCGTCTGAGCCATCCGTCTGTCCCGAGCCGTCAGAGCCATTAGTCAGTCAGGAGCCGCTAGAGCCATTCGTCAGTCAGGATCTGCCAGAGCCGCCAACCAGACAGGATCTGCCAGAGCCGCCAACCAGACAGGATCTGCCAGAGCCGCCAACCAGACAGGATCTGCCAGAGCCGCCAACCAGACAGGATCTGCCAGAGCCGCCAACCAGACAGGATCTGCCAGAGCCGCCAACCAGACAGGATCTGCCAGAGCCGCCAACCAGACAGGATCTGCCAGAGCCGTCAGCCAGCCATGAGCGTCCAAATCTGTCAGCCAGCCATGAGCGTCCAAATCTGTCTGCCAGCCATGAGAAGCCGGATCCGTCAGCTAGCCATGAGCAGCCAGATCTGTCAGCCAGCCATGAGCCGTCCAACCAGGATCCGCCGGAGCCGTCATCCAGCCAGGATCTGCCCATTATCCTGGTGCTGCCCCTTATCCTGGTGCTGCCCCTTATCCTGGTGGTGCCCCTTATCCTGGTGGTGCCCCTTATCCTGGTGCGGCCCCTTATCTTGGTGCTGCCCCTTATCTTGGTGCTGCCCCTTATCCCGGTGCTGCCCCTTATGACTATGGTGGGGTGGGGACCACGACCAGTGCCGGAGCCGCCGCCGTGGAAGGAAGCCCACCCAGACCCTCCCCTAGACTATGTGCTGGTGCGTCCGGAGTTCGCACCTTAAGGGGGGGGTTATGTCACGCCCTGGCCTTAGTATTATTTGTTTTATTTATTATTTTAGTTAGGTCAGGGTGTGACATGGGGTATGTGTGTATTTTGGGGTATTATATGGTAGAGGGGGTGTGGTTGTAGTTTATGGTTTTGTGTTGAGTGTATGTGTCTAGCTGTGTCTATGTTGGGTGTAGTTTTCTAGGAGAGTCTATGGTGGCCGGAATGGGTTCTCAATTAGAGACAGCTGATTTCGGTTGTCTCTAATTGGGAGCCATATTTAAGGCTGCCATAGGCTTTAGCTGTTTGTGGGTCATTGTTTATGTATATGTATATGTCGACGTAAGTAGTTTGTGTGTGCACTTACGTTTTGAAGTTTCACGATCGTTTGTTGTTTTGTTAGTGTTGTATAAGTGTTTGGTGATCATCTTCGTCTTGGGAAATAAAGAAGATGTATTCAAATCATGTTGCGCCTTGGTCCTCTCGTTCATGTCAACGCGATCGTGACAACGTTTTACAGTGTAGAAAGAGAGAAATGGGGTAGAGAAAGAGAGGACAGGGTCATCTGGGCTGTGAATCATGCATGAAGAAATAAAGGGAAATCAGAGGAGAGCCAATGCTAATTTTTTATCTAGGATAGAGACAACAAGACAGCAAGAGAGATGGAGGGAGGGAGAGAGGATGCTGACCTGACCTCTGAGCTATTATCGCCATGCTCCACTTCAAGTAAGGCATTGTTGCGTTCAGCTCAGGTTGGCTCAGGCTGTATCCAGAATCCAGCCCCCTCTCTCTCGCTTCTATTTTTTCCCCTCTCTCTCTTTCTCTCCCTTCCTCTCTCTCTCGCTTTCTCTCCCTCTTGCTCTCTCCCCTCTCTCTTCCCCCACTGTCTAACTCTTTCTGTATCTCTCTCTCTTCCTCCCTGGGCCTATGCTGCTCTGCTCATGGAGGGAAATGTTATATTTAGCTGACCAGTATTTTATTTGTTCGTTGGAAGTAACAGTGCCCTTTGGAAGGCAGCCAAAATTCTGCAGCGGGTTCCTTTCCAGCACACAAGCAGCATAAACAAGTCCAATGCCACAGTGCACCAACTCTGGGCTGGCTGGCGACCGATCGCCTCAATCCCCTCGTGCTAAAGACGGGAGGAGTGATTTAACGTGACACTGACAGAAACTGCATGAAGAAATACAAAATACGATTTTTTTCTCAGCATATGCACAGTAGGGAACAAGTGGCTTATCTGATGTTGTCTGATGATCACTGTTGGGTTGTGTGTCGTCCAATCTCACTTTCATTATCTGATTCATCACCTTGGCAACACATACTCTTCTAATATAAGTGTAGGAGTTATATTATGGACTGTGTTTGACAATGTCTGTCCTTGTGAAACAGTTTTTTAAAATATGTTTCTGTTCTGACTTATACACTACATGATCAAAAGTATGTGTACACCTGCTCTTCGAAAATCTCATTCCAAAATCATGGGCATTCATACGGAGTTGGCCCCCCCCTTTGCTGCTATAACAGCTTCCACTCTTCTGAGAAGGCTTTGCGCTTGATGTTGGAACATTGCTGTGGAGACTTGCTTCTATTCAGCCACGAGCATTAGGGAGCTCGGGCAATGATGTTGGGAGATTAGGCCTGGCTTGCAGTCGGTGTTCCAATTCATCCCAAAGGTGTTTGATGGGGTTGAGGTCAGGGCTCTGTGCATGCCAGTCAAGTTCTTCCACACCGATCTTGACTAACCATTTCTGTATGGACCTCGCTTTGTGCATGGGGGCATTGTCATGCTGAAACAGGAAAAGCCCTTGCCCAAAATGTTGCCACAAAGTTGGAAGCACAGAATTGTCAAAAATGTCATTGTATGCTGTAGCGTTAAGATTTCCCTTCACTGGAACTAAGGGGCCTAGCCCGAACCATGAAAAACCACCCTCAACCATCATTCCTCCTCCACCAAACTTTACAGTTGGCATTATGCATTGGGGAAGGTGGCATTCTCCTGGCATCCGCCAAACCCAGATTCTTCCGTCGGACTTCCAGATGGTGAAGCGTGATTCATCACTCCAGAGAACGCGTTTCTGCTGCTCCAGAGTCAAATGGTGGCGAGCTTTACATCACTTCAGTACATCACTTCATCACTGCTGAGAAGGCCAGCATCCCGGAGTCACCTCTTCACTGTTGACGTTAAGACTAGTATTTGTGGGTACTATTTAATGAAGCTGCCAGTTGAGGACTCGTGAGGCGTCTGTTTCTCAAACTAGACACTCCAATGTAATTGTCCTCTTGCTCAGTTGTGCACCGGGGCCTCCCACTCCTCCCTCACACCACCTCAAATAAAAAGATAGAAAAAGACAGGTCAATCACAGACAAGGATCCTGAAGAGGTCCTCTTTTTCTTATTTTCCTATGAGTCTGGTTATTGTTTTGTTTTTCCTCTGATGTCTCCTCCTCCTCATCCCGTAGCCTCACACTCAGCGAGTGCCATCATGCCTGGGGAAGGTTAATACGGTCGGACAGGGCAAAGAGGTGGATCCCCATTCCCAAACATGACCACGTCGGTCGTATCGCTGAACCCCAGGCTTGGCATTAACATTCTGAGCCCCACACACACAAACACACACACACAGACGTTCAGCCTTATCAGTGCAATCTGCTGCTCTGATTCCTAATAAAATCCCAGCCACCGGGAAAAGAGATGCTGGTTGCATCCGATGCACTTTGCTGGTTTGGGTCCCAAAACTTCATCAGGCTGATTTCACTCATTTGACATTCCAATGATTCTTTCCCATTTTCCTCCCTTCTCTGATGTGTCAAACAAGTGGAAAGAAACAGCAGACATGATTAAAGGGGGTGCACTCATTATCTTCAGCTACTGTACTGTGTTTCCAGATGCAACACAGGTTTAATTTTCCTGACTCACATTCAGATTCCACGAATCAAGAGCTGGTTTCTGGGTTTCATTACTTTGTCAATGTGCTTGTCTAACAGTGTGGTTTCTAAATACGTTGTGTTCATAATGAGTGTAACCTATTATACAATTTATTTTTACCTTAATTTGTTATTGTACATAATTGTCTGTTCCTGGAAAACCCATTTGTCCTTCTATTTTTTTAACCTCTAACAATGCTGTCACGATCGTCAATAGGAGAGAGTGAGGACCAAGGCGCAGCATGTGGAAAATAAGCCATCTTCTTTTATTTTTCTACGAAGATGAACATGAAACGAAATACTTTAACAAACTAACAAAATAACAAAAAACTGACGAACGTGAAGCTAAGAATGAACTAGTGCATACATGCAACATAGAACATCGACATAGACACAGCGACAATCACCCACAAACAAACAGTGAGAAAAAACCTCCCTATGTATGTCTCTCAATCAGAGAAAAACGAAAACACCTGTCTCTGATTGAGAGCCATACAAGGTCAATTAACCCTTTAACCCAACATAGAAACACAACACATAGAAATGCCCACCCAGCTCACGCCCTGACCAATAAACACATACAAAACAAGAGGAAACAGGTCAGGAACGTGACAAATGCTTTTTAACCACAGTGACTGAAGGGCACTTTGTACTCTCCTCAATAGCTTCAACTGAAGTTCTTTAAGTCATTGTCAGATCAGAGAATTTTCTTCTCATCATGATGACAAATATGAACTTCAGCTTTTTCGTGGAGTTTTCTTCTCTTTCTGTTTCTCGGAAATGTGTTGACAACAGCCCTAAGCAACAGGCCCTGTAGTTTGTGGCATAATATGTTCTCGCATGGAGAGAATTTCCACTCACAAACCTCAGGGCATGGGCCAGCACTAAAACAAGAGGAAGTAAAATAACATTACAGATGGATGTGAACGGCTCACAAACGCATACACGCATGTACGCAGTCACGCACACCTGCTCTTCTTGCCTATTCAATGCCTTCGGAAGTATTCAGACCCCCTTACTTTTCCCACATTTTTTTATGTTACAGCCTTATTAAAAATGTGTTAAATTGTTTTTTCCCCCCATCACAATCTACGCACAATGCAACATAATGACAAAGCAAAAACATGTTTTATAAATGTTTGCTCATTTATAAATATACAAACTGAAATATCATATTTACATACAGTAAGTATTCAGGCCATTTCCTCAGTAATTTGTTGAAACACCTTTGGCAGCGATTACCGTCCTCGAGTCTTCTTGGGTATGACGCTACAAGCTTGGCACACCTGTCTTTGGGGAGTTTCTCCTATTCTTCTCTGCAGATCCTCTCAGGTCTCTCCAGATATGATCGATTGGGATCAAGTCCAGGCTCTGGCTGGGTCACTCAAGGACATTCAGAGACTTGTCCCGAAGCCACTCCTGCGATGTCTTGGCTGTGTGCTTAGAGTCGTTGTCCTGTTAGAAGGTGAACCTTCACCCCAGTCTGAGGTCCTGAGTGCTCTCGAGCAGGTTTTCATCAAGGATCTCTCTGTACTTTACTCCGTTCATCTTCCCTCGATCCTGACTAGTCTCCCAGTCCCTGCCACTGAAAAACATCCTCACAGCATGATGCTGCCACCACCATGCTTCACTGTAGGAATGGTGCCAGGTTTTCTCCAGACATGACGCTTGGCATTCAGGCCAAAGAGTTCAATCTTGGTTTCATCAGACCATAGAATCTTGTTTCTCATGGTCTGAGTCCTTTAGATGCCTTTTGGCTAACTCCAAGCGGGCTGGCATGTCTTTAATTGAGGAGTGGCTTCTGTCTGGCCACTACCACAAGGGTCTAATTGGTGGAGAGCTGCAGAGATGGTTGTCCTTCTGAAATGTTCTCCAATCTCCACAGAGGAACTGGCTTTCCCAGTATGTTATCACGGTGTTTCTGCTCTCAATAGGGTGTGAAGAGTCCTCACTTTCAATATGGTGATTGACACTATGGTCTGTGCTTTGACACAATCCTGTCTTGGAGCTCTACGGACAATTACTTCGACCTCATGGCTTGGTTTTTGCTCTGACATGCACTGTCAACTGTTGGACCTTTATATATAGTGTGCCTTTCCAAATCATGTCCAATCAATTTAATTTACCACAGGTGGACTCCAATCAAGTTGTAGAAACATGTCAAGGATGATCAGTAGAAACAGGATGCACCTGAGCTCATTTTCAAGTCTCATAGCAAAGGGTGTGAATACTTAAGTAAATAGGGTATTCCTGTTTTTTCCCATTTCTAAAAACATCCATGTAATACATTTTAGAATAAGGCTGTAACTTAACAAAAATGTGGAAAAAGTCAAAGGGTCTGAATACTTTCCGAATGCACCGCGTGTCAAAGTGTTTGTGTGGAATTGGATAGCATCCGCTGCCTCCTGCAGCTGCATCCATACTTATCTCAGTCAACAGGCAGGAAAGAATGTGACGCATGCTTTTGTCTGAGCCCACGTCCACCGCTCTTTACCACTCTGCAAGCTGTTCTCCCTCTCTCTCTCTCTCTCTCTCTCTCTCTCTCTCTCTCTGTCTTTCTTTCTCTCTCTCTCTACCATCATCTCTTCTACCCCCTGTCAGCTTTATTGCACAGAAGCTTCCAGACTCTAGAACAAACGCATTTAGCCCATAGCCAACCCATCAATTAGCACTGTTGCGCTGTGATCCGAAAGTAGCCCACATTGATTATATATGAGATTTACCATAGTGTCAATCACCATATTGAAAGTGAGGACTCTTCACACCCTATCGAGAGCAGAAACACCGTGATAACATATTGGGAAAGCCTCCAATTTTATTGCTCACATCATCCTTAAGCTAAGCTCAGTGCTAAGCTCCACCGTTAGCTGCCAGAGCAAAGAGGTTTGGCTACAGAGGTGCAAGGCTAGCCCGCTCCAGCTACACTGCAGCAGAGTCCTAGCCTGCAACCTGACTTAATGCACCAGGCAGGCCAGGCAGCATCCCAAAACAGCTAGGAGATCACATGCCTTTTAGAGAAATTAAGACTGCTTAATGTAAATCCTCTCCAAATGGAGCTGTGTAAATCTCAAGGGAGAATGTACTACAGTACAACATAGCCTATAGTCAGTGTACACTTCGCTATATAATCCAAGGAGGAGTTTTCTATTTGGTGGATATTTCGCTAGCTGCATGACTAATCTTGTCTAAGTGTAGCGAATATCAATCCTGGCAAGTTTGATTAATGACATTGATATAGTGTGGCAATGGGCATTTCCATAACCTGTTTGATATATTGTTCTGCAGGTGGTGTCATGGTCATTAACAAGTCTTACCAGTGTCACCTAATAAATGAGCAAAGGTTTTCTGTCTTTCGCAAATGAAGATGTATCACCACGTGTGTCACCCAGATCAGGGATCAAACTCCTATCTTGACTTGAATCCTGTTCACACAGAACTGAACGCTTCCACGATCTTGTAAGAAATAGGGAAAAAACATGATGTAGATTATGCGTGTATTCATGCTGATACTATATTCTGTGTTCATATTTGAGTGGATTGAACAGTCCCAAATGGCACCATATAGTCAAGATCAATTTCTGAGTCAAAATGCAAGCCGGGATGTTGCTCAAGCCTATGCAAGCCTATGCAACATTAACCAATTAAAAACAGTACTGTAGCAATGAGGTTTGTGCATTAGCCTATAGGTCAGTGATGGAAAAAGTACTAAGTTGTCATACTTGAGTAAAAGTAAAGATACCTCAATAGAAAATGACTCAAGTGAAAGTGAAAGTCACTCAGTAAAATACTACTTGAGTAAAAGTCTAAAAGTATTTGGTTTTAAATATACTTACGTATCAAAAGTACATGGAATTGCTAAAATGTATCAACAGTAAAAGTACAAGTATATTCCATTTCAAATTCTTTATATTAAGCAAACCAGACAGTACAATTTTTTTTTTTTTTTATTGACGTATAGCTAGGGGCACACTCCAACACTCAGACATAATTTACAAATAAAGCATTTGTGTTTAGTGAGTCCGCCAGATCAGAGGCAGTAGGGATGACCAGGGATGTTCTCTTGATAAATGTGTGAATTGAACCATTTTCCTGTTAAAATGTATGAGTACTTTTGGGTGTCAGGGAAAATGTATGGAGTAGAAAGTACATTATTTTCCTTAGGAATGTAGTGAAGTAAAAGTTGTCAAAAATATAAATACTAGAGTACAGATACTCCAAAAAATGACTTAAGTAGTACTTTAAAGTATTTTTACATAAGTACTTTACACCACTACTATAGGCCCAATACATTATCACTGGCTATACTTGAATTTCCCTGCCAATGTTGTTCTTCTCAGACAATTTTTTAATTATATTAAACATTTTAGGTATACGATCACACTGGTAATAGATCATTTCTTGTTATACTTGTGAGGCACAGCTGAGTGAGCATAATAATTGGCAGCAGTGAGGGTGCCTCTCACCAAACTCATCTTCCCTTCTCTTTCCCTCCTCTGAGAAAAGGGTACACAGTTCCAGCTGATGGAGAAACTCAAGTCGCACTGCATTATATCTGCCTCGTGCACCAATTCATGTCGTTACTCCTATGACCAGAGAAAGTGAAATATTCCTCGATATTAAAAAGAGTCACAAGCCGCTAATAACAACAACGCAAGCTTATCGGAACACTTTGCTACTCGTTTATTAAAGCTGCAGTGCTGGTTGCAGCGTGAGTGGAAGTAGGAAGAACGTGCATTTTATGTGTTGACAGTGCTACTGAATAACAACTTAAACATGAGCTTACTCAGAAAAACAACAGCTCTGCAGTATTCTTTGAGTCTCTCTCTAGTCATGGTGTTAAACGTTTTGAAATCTCACAGTGTCAACATTGCTGTGCGTTCGAGGCTTCTTCTAACAGTCTATGGCTCGACGAAACTGTGCACACACGGTGATCTGAGCTATCTGATTGGCCAGCTGTTGGCCTATAGGTGCACTTGATTTTCTCTCTGGGCCTTCCAGGTAGGCAGAGTTTTTTTTTTAATGTATTTTTTATTTCACCTTTATTTAACCGGGTAGACCAGTTGAGAACAAGTTCTCATTTACAACTGCGACCTGGCCAAGATAAAGCAAAGCAGTGCTACAAAAACAACAACACAGAGTTACACATGGAGTTCTGTCTTCAGACACATGAAATGGTTCAGAATGGGAACACTTTGCCTTCCAGGCACTAGGCCTGCTGAATCAAGTGCTCCTAACACCAATAGCGCCAAACAAATAAAAAAAATAGGAACGCAAGACGTTATCATTGGGTTTTTTACAGAAATGTTTGGTGATCGACTAGAAATGCCTTGGAAATGGACTGGTTGGTAACCACATATATAGGGGACAGGGGGTCATTTAGGATGTATACCTTATCTTCACATTGATTGGTGATACTTTACTTGAACCCTCTGATTTATAGTGTGCATGTACGTAAATTGAATTGTGGCTGTTTATTACTGACGTGGGTGGATGGATTTTATGGAGGACTCAATATTATACAAAGGACACTCCTCTACAGTACATGTATAATTATACCTTCTGTTGTAGGGCTTGACTTTGATTTTAGACACTCTATTGTTCTATTCCTTCTCTGTTTGAACATCACCAACGTCATTCAAAAATACGGGGTGCGTCATTTTGAAATCATTACCAGTGAAGTCAGAATGAGAATGAGCTGCATGGATTCACTGTGTTCGCATCAGCTACATCAGAGGGGACAGATGCAGTCAGCATCCAGTTGATCATTAACTCTGTCTCTCCAGATGTAGAACTCAGGAACCAGCCTGACAATTTGATCAGGTTTCCTCTGACTGCATGACACTTTAAAATTGGGGGATTCCTTCCAATCCTGTCATTGTTTTGGGGGGAGATGAAAAGGAAAAAGCAATTCCAGAACACCCATCGTGATGACTGATGAAGGGAAGTGAGGAGAGGAGACATTTGAATGACCGTGCTGGGTTATTGGTACAAGTTCAATTTGGGTATTGATCCAATGGTTAAATGACAGGGAAGCCAGTACTCCTTTTTTTATTGAGAAAATGATGGGGATCTCTCTCTTTTTCTCTGCCTCTCTGTCTCTATCTCTTGCTGCAGCAGTCAGAACAGGGTTTCTGCCTCGCCGGCTGTCTTCCAATATCTCCGTCACAGAGGGGCCTTAACAGACCTGTTATCGCTCCATCTCCTATCAGTCATTCCCGCCGCATCCTGCCATCCCAGCATTCATAGCTCCCGGTTGATAGCCCTCCACGGCGTCGTAGCTGGGTTATCGCCTGTCGTCGTAGCGATGCCAGTCGCCTCTCTGAATATTGGGTAAAGAGAGCTATCTTATTAACAGCAGTCTCCCTTCAGGGGAATGCTGCCCCCATCCAAAACAGATTCCAGAGCAACGCACGTCTTCTCACACACGCCACCAACAAGAAGAGAGCCCCATAGGCTTTTATGAAGGCTTCAGGAATTGGTTGATGTTTGTTTTAATGTGAACCAATGATTCACCTGATTCTGTTTTTGCTGTTGCTGTGTGATTTTCCACGCCATCTTTAAATCACGACTTATCCTAGATCCAAGTCCCAAACAAGACTAAGCTGTGTTGCCAGCACAACAACATCCCACCATCTACAATTTGCCCGATTTCTATTTCACACAACAAGAGAGAACACATTTGGACAATCTTGAACAGTTCTTTATTAGTAACTGGGGCAAAGAAAGGGGGAAAAAAACGGTATTTCTTGGACCCATCTGTGGACGGACGATTCATGGCCACAGTATACTACAGATTGAGATGTTATTATCAAACACAGGCCTTCTGGCCCCCTGCCTCGCATGGGGGTGGACGGAGGGATGTCGGGATGAAGGGAGGTAGAATGGGGGGGGGGTAGCTCTCACCATACTCCACTGAACCCTTGCCCATCTGTGAGTGTCTGACTATACAATCTAACAAAAGGACACAAAGAATGAACGATTTGTTCCCAAGGGGCTGTCTGATGTACCATTTCCATCATGAACACAAAACTTTGTGAAAAAGTTTGGCCTGCTAAGTGTAATATTGTGCTCCTGGGTTATATTTTGAAATGTGTTTTCGGAGCTGGTTCATTATACAGCACAATGGTTAAACATAAAACTGTAATGGCAGGGTCTGAATAAACACTGGGCTGTTTTATGACTTTGCTTCTAGAGCAGATGAGGCATGATGATGGTTCTGTGGGGAGAGATGGAGGGATGGAGGGGGAGAGATGGAGGTGAATAATGACAGTGTGTGATGTTAGATAGATAACCACTAACCTTAAAACACATTCGACAATGGGCGGTAGGCCTGGGCTGGGCCCTTAATTTGAACACTCAAGAGTTTTTATGCAACCATATATTTGCACTTCTATGCCTTTGTATCAATCAGACAGCTCCTGAGTCAGCAGTCATGTAATTCAAACAACCGTGTTATATATAAGGTAATGACGCTATTCTATTTGAAGTACATTTTCTCATTAGTTCGGTTCAGGTTGGACTTTGTAATCCCTATAGCTTCCAGGCTTGTCTTGCACTCTTGCTCTCTCTCTCATGGACTGTGTTTCCTTTCATATCTTTCATGCTTCTCCATATCTATTCCCCGTGTATCCAACTCCCCATTGGCGATTAAGGGGTTCATCTTCTTCTTCTTTTTATATCAGGCCAAAAGTGTGGATGACTAAAACACATGCCTAATCATAAAGAAACCCTAACAGCTGTTGGAGGTTGGTTCTTGAGGGTTGTCATGGTGACAGCTCACCATGTCTGTCTACAGCCGCCTCGCTCTGTGTTTTCACAGTCCCCTCCAATAACACTTAGAGCTCTGAAATGACTCAGGACAGTTCCCTGTCAGTGCAAATGCCTTTGACAGCACATCCAAGCCATTTACTATATTCTGGGTTCAAATCTAAAGTTCATGTGAAACATTGAATGGCATATTGGGGTTGTACAGTAGCCTTGTTTGTGAATCGCTTTCAACAGCCAGGATTAGTTTCCCCTAATTGCAATGAAAACAAAACTTGTTATAATCTATGCAAGGTGTTATTTAAGTTCTACCTCCTGAGAGGTGAGCCGCCACCTGCCACTAGGCTATAACACAGCAGATATTTATTGAGTTTGCATTTACTGGCTGCATAATTCTGCATGTGACTACACTCAAACCTTGAGTCCCATTAAATGCACTCACTCACCTCTTGCCAAGCTTAATTACCTCATTCAGTATTCACCATTCAATATCCCCTCTGAGTTCCGTGAATAAAAACATTCAAGAAATAATCTTGTCATATGGCCTCTAATAGGGTTTGAGGGAGGAAAGTCAAATATCATAAACCTGCTGTTTGAATATTCAGAATAAGCTTTTGGGGGAGAACTCCCTCGACACGGGTCAGCTTTGCCGACAGGAATTTCATGGTTCATGTTTGACATGAATCTTGTTTTTAAGAGGGGCTACTCATTTGAATTGGATGCATACTTCAAGGAACCTGCATGTCTGGAATTCACCAAGCAGCAAAGCTATTTTTGTCAGGTTCAGGAGGAAGAAAAATAGGTTTGGTTTAATATCAAGTTATTTTATCAAATTAAATTTAGAAACAAACATTATTAAAGGTGTGCCCTCAGTCTCTATTTTTTTATACTACTGCTTTGGTCTATGGTTTTGTTCATGGAAACTAGGCTATTGTACCTGCATGTGTGTGGGTGGATAGAGAGGAGCTATTTGGTGAGACAAAGCCAAGTGAACGATGCCTCTCGGCACTAATATTGCAGCAAAGAAAATCACATAGACTCAACCCCCCCTGGCATCCAATTTATTTTTAACTCGTCTCTTGCTCTTGCCCTGCTGTCTGCGAAAGATGGCTCTTCGCTTTCTACAGCATGTGGTTAGCAATGCATGAACACAGCACGAACATCCCATGCGCACGTTGATAAATACATTTCACTGCCTGGCTCACAGAGACCTGTAGAGCATGAAAAGGTAGGGCTGTGACCACGGTAGAGAATTGATATTACTGTAATATGGTTCAATTCTCTGAGGAGGTAATTGTCCACAAGTGACAGTAATTCAATCAATGAGGAATGGTCTTCTGAAGAAAGCAAAAAGTGAGACACATAGATAATTGTTAGCAGAAAACCACTGTTCATTAAGGGCTATTTGGTCAGTAATGACCAATATCTGTAAATCCATACTGTATGAATAGGGCTGTATTATTGGGGCATTAGTGATGTGATAACAGACTTGAAGGATGTTCTGATTCATGAACAGAATGGTGTGGGTGGACTAGTTCTGTAATGTACATGGCAGCTCACAATCTGCAGGGTATCTGAAGTGCTTAGAGCTTTGAGGGGAGGTGTGTGTGTGTGTGAGCGTGTGTGCGTGCGTGTGTGCATCCGTGCGTGTGTTAATTCATCAGTGTGCGTGTGTTGAACCAGTTTACAGTAACGTGGTTGGTGGGCACTGTTGTATCTAATTGATTCAACATTTCACGGGCTGTCTACTGTCATGCAAGCCCTGTGGTTTTTCCTGTAAATATGGTTTCTGAGTTTCCCTGTAATGGTAACCTACAGGACAGGACACTCATTCAGCACAGCTCACATTGTGCTCATTATATAAACCTATCCTAGTTATTATCAGACACTGACCTACACAGATCCAGGGTGGCAGGTAGCCTAGTGGTTAGAGCGTTGGGACAGTAACCAAAAGGTTGTTAGATTGAATCCCTGAGTTGACAAGGTAAAAATCTGTTGTTCTGCCCCTGAACAAGGCAGTTAACCCACTGTTCCTAGGCTGTTGAAAATAAGAATTTGTTCTCAACTTACTTGCCTAGTTAAATAAATGTAAAGAAATCCCTCTTGAACCTTCACAATGATAATGTACTGACGTGTGTGTTTTAGGAGTCATTTTCAGGCCAATCAGGCATATCCCACTTTATGTCTCTGCTGTTAACACTGCTCTGATGAAGCATGAAAGTACCTCGCTCACTCACCTTGAGTCTGGATGTGCGAGGGGAGAGGTGTGTGTGTGTGTGTGTGTGTGTGTGTGTGTGTGTGTGTGTGTGTGTGTGTGTGTGTGTGTGTGTGTGTGTGTGTGTGTGTGTGTGTGTGTGTGTGTGTGTGTGTGTGTGTGTGTGTGTGTGTGTGTCGAGTGCCTCTCTACAGACAAGCTCTTTGAGAACGAGGGGCGCTGTCTTTGCTACAAGTTGAATCACTAGCCTGGAGGCAGGTGTGTTAACACTACCATTCATTCTTTGTGATGTCTGCACATGTGAAAACCAACTACTAAAAAGGTGCCATCTTAGAGGGATCGTCAGCAGTCCGCACAGGAGAACCCAATGAAGAAGCCTTTATGGTTCCATGTCGCACCATTTCCACAGAGGGTTCTACATGGAACCCAAAATGGTTCTACGTGGAACCAGAAAATATACTGCCTGTAACTAAATATGGTTCTCCAATTGGGACAGCCGAAGAACCCTTCTGGAACCCTTTTTTCTAGTAGTTTCTGTATTTGAGGACGGCTACATGTCTTATACATCATACATTTGCTTATAATCTACTACAACATATGTTGTATATATATATATATATTCAGAAATATAAGCTATTAAAGAATGAACATCACATAACAGTAAAAACTCAGTTCATTCTTTTGACGCTGATTCTACGTACTGTCATCATATTCCATAATACTCTCTGACAATGGCACAACACGGTGGCCTACAGACAGTAGTATCCTCCTTGCCAACCACGTCTGTACAGTACTGTACACATCTGACAGAACAGGGTTTCCTGAAAGGCCTCTGTGTTGTTTCTTTGTTGCTGCAAGGAGTGTCTCTGTGAAAACAGATGCTTATGTTTGAGCTTGTGGGATGTTAAGTGGCTAAGTGACGTTTGGCTCATTGTGCTTGGCAGTTCTGTCATCCATTTTGAGATGAGAACCCCTTTGGCTGGGCCTGTGGAGCTAGGAGTCAGGGCAGCAGTGTGATGAATGGGACCATTCAGAGAGACCAGGATGGGGGCCCTGCCTGGCTGCACTCAACCTACTGTATGATGGTGGGACTGGGAAAGACACATTATCTTTCATGACTGCTGGGTTTGGAATCGGTGGTAGGCAGAACACAGGTGAGGCAAGAGCTGTTTTGGCAGATGGACAGACCAGCAGACCTGCCACTAGTGCAGAGTAAAGTAGTGGAGTAGGATGTCTTACTGTAGAAAGGAAAATAATCTATGAATATACTAAGAAGTTCAAAAACTCTAAAGGGGATGGCTGCTGTTTTATGGGCTCTTGACCAATTGTGCTATTCTGTGTTTTTGTCCTTTGTTTTTAACTATTTTTGTACATATTGTTTCTGCCACCGTCGCCTATGACCGAAAAGAGGTGTTGGACATCAGAACAGCAATTACTCACCTCAGACTGGACAAATATTTTTTATTTAATGAATCCGAGGCGAAAGATTTACGGCTCCTCCTGGACCAGGCCCAAATCCCCGCCATTCGCATGAAAAGGAGACACAGATACAGGGGCCGGGTGCTTGGTGAGAATTCATTGGCAAGTGGATAAACCGCCTTTACCATCTGTCTTACTGGAAAATGTGCAATCACTGGAGAATAAACTGGATGAGCTCCGTTCGAGACTATCCTACCAACGAGACATTAAAAACTGTAATATTTTATGTCTCACTGAGTCGTAGCTGAACGAGGACATAGATAATGTACAATTGGCTGGGTTTTCCGTTCATCGGCAAGGCAGAATAGCAACCTCCAGTAAGATGAGGGGTGGTGGTCTGTGTCTATTTGTCAATAACAGCTGGGGTGTGATCTCTAATATTAAGGAGGTCTCACGGTTTTGCTCGCCTGAGGTAGAGTACCTCATGATAAGCTGTAGACCACACTATTTACCAGTATTTTACTATATTTTTCGTTGCTGTCTATTTACCACCACAAACCGATGCAAGCACTAAGACCGCACTCAGCGAGCTGAATAAGGCCATAAGAAAACAAGAGAATGCTCACCCAGAAACTACGCTCCTAGTGGCCGGGGACTTAAATGCAGGAAAACTACTTGCCATCCAGGACACCTACAGCACCCGATGTCACAGGAAGGCCAAAAAGATCACCAAGGACACCCGAGCCACTGCCTGTTCACCTCGCTATCATCCAGAAAGCGAGGTCAGTACAGGTGCATCAAAGCTGAGACCGAGAGACTGAAAAACAGCTTCTATCTCAAGGCCATCAGGCTTTTAAATAGCCATCACTAGCACATAGAAGCTGCTGCCTATATACATAGACTTGAAATCACTGGCCATTTTAATAAATGGAACACTAGTCACTTCAATAATGTTTACATATCTTGCATTGCTCATCTCATATGTATATCATCAGCTATTCCTTTAGCTCGATAATCTACCGGCACTTTTGTGCAACGCGACTCGGACCGGAGCATTCCGGGACTCTTTTTCTCTCAGTTTCCCCGGATTCCAGCCGCAGGCTCTGGACACTTGCACCTTGATTTCGCAGCTAGCTAGCTGCAAACCGTGTGACTATTGGCTTACGTCGACCCCGGAGCAAACTCAAATCATTCTGGAGCTAGCCAGCTGAGGATTTCCATCACCATCCGGACCCGTTTCTTTTGTTGCTGCTGCAGATACGGAACCCCACCGGGCCTTCACGACTGACTGCCGCGACTGACTGCCGACGTTATCTGCCCGAGGGATTTATCCAACTGGCACCTCCGTCCCGACGTTACCTGAACGCTCATCTGAGGCCCGCTAATCGTTAGCTGTCTTATCGGCTGCTATTTGAACAAGTATATCGGACAACTATTATTATTATTATTATTTATTTATTTTATTTTTTTCCTTTTTTCCTTTTTCCTTTTTCCTTGGGTCACTATATCTATTTTGCCAATTTGGATTGATCCCCTCTACCACACGGAACCCCACTACACGGAACCCCACTAACCTACCGACGGAAACGCACGAGGTATCTACAAACAGACCTCCATCCTATGCTGCTACCGTTAGCCATATACCCGGCCAGCTGTCTGGATCGCCACGACCCCAACCAACCTCTACTCACTGGACCCTTATTGATCACTCGATTAGCATGCCTCTCCTTAATGTAAATATGCCTTGTCCATTGCTGTTCTGGTTAGTGTTTATTGGCTTATTTCACTGTAGAGATTCTAGCCCTGCTCTCTATACCATGTCCAACCTCTCAGTTCCACCACCCACATATGCGATGACATCACCTGGTTTCAATGATGTTTCTAGAGACAATATCTCTCTCATCATCACTCAATACCTAGGTTTACCTCCACTGTATTCACATCCTACCATACCTTTGTCTGTACATTATTCCTTTAAACTATTTTATCGCCCCCAGAAACCTCCTTTTACTCTCTGCTCTAGTAGCTCTAGGCGACCAATTCTCATAGCTTTTAGCCGTACCCTTATCCTACTCCTCCTCTGTTCCTCTGGTGATGTAGAGGTGAATCCAGGCCCTGCAGTACCTGGCTCCACTCCTATTCCCCAGGCGCTCTCTTTTGATGACTTCTGTAACCGTAATAGCCTTGGCTTCATGCATGTTAACATTAGAAGCCTCCTCCCTAAGTTTGTTTTGTTCACTGCTTTAGCACACTCTGCCAACCCGGATGTTTTAGCCGTGTCTGAATTCTGGCTTAGAAAGACCACCAAAAATTCAGACATTTTCATCCCCAATTACAAGATTTTCAGACAAGATAGAACGGCCAAAGGGGGCGGTGTTGCAATCTACTGCAAAGACTGCCTGCAGAGTTCTGTTATACTATCCAGGTCTGTTCCCAAACAATTTGAACTTCTACTTTTAAAAATCCACCTCTCTAAAAACAAGTCTCTCACAACAAGTCTCTCTCACAGCTGCGGTTATCCCCCTCTTCAAAGGGGGGGACACCCTTGACCCTAACTGCTACAGACCTATATCTATCCTACCCTGCCTTTCTAAGGTCTTCGAAAGCCAAGTCAACAAACAGATTACCGACCATTTCGAATCCCACCACACCTTCTCCGCTATGCAATCTGGTTTCAGAGCTGGTCATGGGTGCACCTCAGCCACGCTCAAGGTCATAAACGATATCGTAACCGCCA
Organism: Salvelinus fontinalis; assembly: GCF_029448725.1. Lineage (NCBI taxonomy): Eukaryota > Metazoa > Chordata > Actinopteri > Salmoniformes > Salmonidae > Salvelinus > Salvelinus fontinalis. The sequence continues at coordinate 22,561,198 of NC_074703.1, read as the reverse complement.
TCGATAGGAAACAATACTGTGCAGCCGTATTCATTGACCTGGCCAAGGCCTTTGACTCTGTCAATCACCACATCCTCATTGGCAGACTCGACAGCCTTGGTTTCTCTAATGATTGCCTCGCCTGGTTCACCAACTACTTCTCTGATCGAGTTCAGTGTGTCAAATCGGAGGGTCTGTTGTCCGGGCCTCTGGCAGTCTCTATGGGGGTGCCACAGGGTTCAATTCTTGGACCGACTCTCTTCTCTGTTTACATCAATGATGTCGCTCTTGCTGCTGGTGATTCTCTGATCCACCTCTACGCAGACGACACTATTCTGTATACTTCTGGCCCTTCTTTTGACACTGTGTTAACAACCCTCCAGGCGAGCTTCAATGCCATACAACTCTCCTTCCGTGGCCTCCAACTGCTCTTAAATACAAGTAAAACCAAATGCATGCTCTTCAACCGATCGCTGCCTGCTCCTGCCCGCCTGTCCAACATCACTACTTTGGACGGCTCTGACTTAGAATATGTGGACAACTACAAATACCTAGGTGTCTGGTTAGACTGTAAACTCTCCTTCCAGACTCACATCAAACATCTCCAATCCAAAGTCAAATCTAGAATTGGCTTCCTATTCCGCAACAAAGCATCCTTTACTCATGCTGCCAAACATACCAATCCTCGACTTCGGTGATGTCATTTACAAAATAGCCTCCAAAACCCTACTCAATAAATTGGATGCAGTCTATCACAGTGCCATCCGTTTTGTCACCAAAGCCCCATATACTACCCACCACTGCGACCTGTACACTCTCGTTGGCTGGCCCTCGCTTCTTACTCGTCGCCAAACCCACTGGTTCCAGGTCATCTACAAGACCCTGCTAGGTAAAGTCCCCCCTTATCTCAGCTCGCTGGTCACCATAGCAGCACCTACCTGTAGCACGCGCTCCAGCAGGTATATCTCTCTAGTCACCCCCAAACCCAATTCTTCCTTTGGACGCCTCTCCTTCCAGTTCTCTGCTGCCAATGACTGGAACGAACTACAAAAATCTCTGAAACTGGAAACACCTATCTCCCTCACTAGCTTTAAGCACCAGCTGTCAGAGCAGCTCATAGATTACTGCACCTGTACATAACCCATCTACAATTTAGCCCAAACAACTACCTCTTTACCTACTGTATTTATTTATTAATTTATTTTGCTCCTTTGCACCCCATTATTTCTGTCTCTACTTTGCACTTTCTTCCACTGCAAACCAACCATTCCAGTGTTTTTTTAGTTTCTATTTGACTTGCTGTGTTGTACTCACTTCGCCTCCATGGCCTTTTATATTTTTATTTATTTATACATATATTTGTTTGCCTTCACCTCCCTTATCTCACCTCACTTGCTCACATTGTATATAGACTTATTTTTTTTTCACTGTATTATTGACTATATGTTTGTTTTACTCCATGTGTAACTATGTGTTGTTGTATGTGTCGAACTGCTTTGCTTTATCTTGGCCAGGTCGCAATTGTAAATGAGAACGTGTTCTCAATTTGCCTACCTGGTTAAATAAAGGTTAAATAAAATAAAAAAATATATACTGTATTCTATACTATTGTACTGTATTTTAGTCTATGCCGCTCTGACATTGCTCATCCATATATTTATATATTCTGTGAGGGTTCAGTGACCAGCTAGAGGAAGATGACACGACAGCACCCTCCTCAGGGGATAGGTATGCTGTGTAAAGCCAATTAGTACACACCTGGGCCTACTAATTGGCTAGGTGTCTCCCTCTATATAGGTGTGCCAGGAGATGAGCTCGGTGGGATTGGGTTGCAGACACGGGGACCTGTCAGGACGTCAGACTGTCCTACCTCAGAGAAAGCGGCTTCATCTGATGCACCTTGGCTCTATGGTAAACAAGGCAGGCTATAGATAGAGGGAAGCGGTCCCCCTGTAAATATGACGTGTAGACGATAGTCTACAGGACAAGGGGAGCCGTTTGTTGTTTTGTGTTTCCTTTTTGGCCACGGCCTTTTGGTCAGCTGCTTAGTTTGTGTTGATTATTTTTTATGCTGTTGTTTCAGCGTTGGACGCTTCCTTGTACTGGAACTATTTTGTCGGGTGAAAGAACCTGTTTAGTGACAATACAAAAGAAAAGTAATCTCAACCACTGCCTCTGTTCATTTCATGCCTCCCGCCTGTGTTCGGGTGCTTCGGACGAGCTGAACCGTCACATTTCTTAATTCCATCCCTTTACTTAGATTTGTGTGTGTGTTGGGAAATTGTTAGATGTTACTTGTTAGATATTACTGCACTGTCGGAGCTAGAAACACAAGCATTTTGCTACACCCGCAATAACATCTGCTAAACACGTGTATGTGACCAATAATTTGATTTACCAGAACTAAAACAAACTCTAGAGCGCCTTTCCTCCACACACAGAGACGCGTACAAACCTATCCCTCACCCTACATTTGGCAAATCTGACCATAATTCTATCCTCCTGATTCCTGCTTACAAGCAAACACGGCAAAAAGTACGAGCCACTCGCTCAAAACGGAAGTGGTCAGCTGAAGCAGATGCTAAGCTACAGGAACGTTTTGCTAGCAGACTGGAATATGTTACGGGATTCATCCGATGGCATTAAGGAGTACATCACATCAGTCACCAGCTTCATCAATAAGTGCATCGACGACGTCGTCTCCACAGCGACCTCAGCCTTATTCTAAAATGGATGAAATAGTTTTTTCCCCTCATCAATCTACACACAATACCCCAAAATGACAAAGAAAAAACAGGTTGTAGAAATTTTAGAAAATGTATTAAAAATAACAAAACTGAAATATAACATTTACATATCACATCACATCAGACCGATTGCTCAGTACTTTGTTGAAGCACCTTTGGCAGTGATTACAGCCTCGAGTCTTCTTGGGTATGACACGACAAGCTTGGCATACCTGTATTTGGGGAGATTCTCCCATTCTTCTCTGCAGAGCCTCTCAAGCGCTGTCAGGTTGGATGGGGAGCTATTTTCAGGTATCTCCAGAGATCTTCGATCGGGTTTAAGTCCGGGCTCTGGCTCGGCCACTCATGGTCATTCAGAGACTTGTCCTGTAGCCACTCCTGTGTTGTCTTGGCTATCTACTTAGGGTCGTTGTCCTGTTGGAAGGTGAACCTTTGCCAAAGTCTGAGGGCCTGAGCGCTCTGCAGCAGGTTTATCAAGGAACTCTCTGTACTTTGCTTCGTTCATCTTTTCCTCGATCCTAACTAGTCTGCTAGTCCCTGCCGCTGAAAAACATCCTCACAGCATGATGTTGTCACCACCATGCTTCACGGTAGGGATGGTGCCAGGTTTCCTCCAGACGTGACACTCGGCATTCAAGCCAAAGAGTTCAATCTTGGTTTCATCAGACCATAGAATCTTGTTTCTCATGGTCTGAGAGTACTTTGGGTGGCTTTTGGCAAACCAAGCGGGCTGTCACGTGCCTTTCTCTGAGGAGGGGCTTCCATCTGGCAACTCTACCATAAAGGCCTGATTGGTGGAGTGCTGCAGAGTAGGTTGTCCTTCTAGAAGGTTCTCCCATCTCCACATAGGAACTCTGGAGCTCTGTCAGCGTGATCATCGGGTTCTTGGCACCTTCTCCCCAATTGCTTACTTTGTCAGGGCGGCCTGCTCTAGAAAGAGTCTTGGTGGTTCCAAACTTCTTCCATTTAAGAATGATGGAGGCCACTGTGTTATTGGGGACCTTCAATGCTGCAGAAATGTTTTGGTACCCTTCCTCAGATCTCTGCCTCGACACAATCCTGTCTCTGAGCTCTATGGACAATTCTTTCGACCTCGTGGCTTGGTTTTTGCTCTGACATGCACTGTCAAATGTGCGACCTTATATTGACAGGTGTGTGCCTTTCCAAATCATGTCCAATCAATTGAATTTACCACAGGTGGACTCCAATGAAGTTGTAGAAAAATGTCAAGGATGATCAATGGAAACAGGACACACCTGAGCTCAATTTTGAGTCTCATAGCAAAGGGTCTGAATACGTATGTAAATAAGGTATTTCTGTTTTGTATTCTTTATAAATTAGCAAACATTTCTAAAAACCTATTTTCGTTTTGTCCTTATGGGGTATTGTCTATAGATTGAAAAATAAGGCTGTAACTTAACAAAATGTGGAAAAAGTCAAGGGATCTGAATACTTTCCAAATGAACTGTACATTGGATCCCAGTCCAAAAAGAGTAAAACGAACTCTGGCAACAGAGTGTTGAAATTTAAAATACGTCATTGCGTTTCACTCTGTACAATAATAGCTTAAAATAACACACACAATTTTTTTTTTCACTCAATGCAGTATTGTTCATTATTCTAGATTTACATTATGTTAGTAATGTTTACTCCTACCAGTGTCATTAAAATTTACTCTGACTCATAATATTGAATACATTGACTCTGATCAAGGTAAACACAGAAAAAAATTATATTACTACCATAAATCAGTTAACCCAAAATATTGCAGAACAGGATTTTTTATTATTACATGAGATGCCAAAAACAGCGCAAACAGTACATGGTGTACAATCCTTGAAATAAAATAAAGCTTTAGGGACAGTATGAATTGAAAGCCACATCCCCCGTGCCTCCGTGGGGGAATTTCTAAATTGTTTTGTAACTGTGTGCAAGCGTGGAAATGAAATCACATGAAGGTAGTAGGGACCACAAACAAACTTCAATCATCACCACCACAGGACATCTGTATGTCGAATGATTTGTGATGCAAAAGATCATCAACATCAACAACATGGGGTACCTTTCTTGTCCATACAACTTTAAAACGCATGAAATCTTCACAAAGACAGTGTGTTCTAAAGCAAGTAACCAGCATGTTGCCATCCTTTACAATGATAGACTGGATTTCGTGAAACAGTGGCATCTCACAAAGAACTTTAAGACAAACAACCAAATCTACCTTCCCCTTGATGTTTGGCCCATTTTACACTCAAAACCTTAGTGGAAGAAGGCACCCGCAGTGCTTTTGCGATCTCATGAGCCTCTTCCATTACATCCAAGGGCACCATTTTCCCTGGATCAATATATCTAGGGCAAATGCTTCCCAGTTGAATGCCATGTAACTTTGGTGTTTCTTGGCCAAAGCTTGTCACTTTTTTTGTGTGTGTTTTGCTTCATAGCGCATATAACAGCTATGGAGAATTGAGAATTGGCCTGATTTTCTGAATACTGGCTGATGCACCATATCTATGCTTTGGTAACAACCTTTTTCCAGAAAACAAATGCTTGAACAATCTGTGGTGTTCTGCAATCCAGTGCTTCAAATAGCCTGTAATACCATCTGATAACACTGGAGAAAATACAGTGTTGACTATTTGAAGCAACAAAAGTAGCAAATGCCAGTGTCGATCATTTAGAGACAACAACCAAGACTGAATGGCATTTAAACCTCAAATCATTGGAACTCTCAAGTAACTTCACTGTAGGGGGGTCTGTTGTTTCTTTCCATATAACCATAGTTGAAGCTCTGAATTCTCATGTCAATTTCTTTTGAAGTTAAATGCCTGTTTGGCAAGTGCTGCAGTAGCAATTTCACCTCGTATTGCCCAACACACTCCAAGATGATGATATCAGCGAGTATGATATCAACTGAAAAATTCTCAGTTGTATGAAAGTACAGGCAGAATTCTTTAACACCCATCACTGAGGGCAGAGTGGGATTTCTCTCCATTGTTTGGCAGTGTTCCACATGCATCTTGCAATACCATCTTGGGACTGTCTTCACTAAATTCTGTCTGAAAGTCGTCTTTCCCCGGCATAACAGAAACGGCAGCAATGTATTACACTAAAATATTCCCCAAAACCAAATAAACCATGAATAACGAGGTTGTCACCTGCTACTTGGACAATAGTTCCATGACTTTGGTGATCATACAAGGGAACCTTAATTGTTTACCTCTCGTCCAATTGGGTCAAGTAGTGAGTGAAACCAATAGGTTTTCATATCTTGAGCACGAGATAGAGAAACCAGGTGAATATTGAGCAGAGAAGAATTCCACTTTGTGAGACATTTCTTAAAGTAAAGTAAATGGTAACCAAGCTATGCATACCATGCTTCGATTCAAGAGGATTAGCGGTTTTAAAGCCGTCATTCAAGAGTTGAATTGGTATCGCATGTTTCTCTTTTGAGAATAGAGCATGATTCGTAGACAAATGTCCATCACGCAAGTCATAGAGTAGACTTTCTTTGGGACCTTCCACAGGCTGCAACATTGTGTTTAGGTGTGAATTTTTATAAACAGACTAACGTCTGCAAAATGGGTATGTACATGGACTTATCTGTAACAAAAACCTGCTCATATGTTCCAGTGGTTCTATTGCGTTGTGTCAAATCTTGTGCCAAGAACATATTCAACTGGATCTACAGTTCCCCACTTCTCTGAGAAATATTTCAACCTTTTGGTTTCAGAATTCAATACACGAAAGGATTTTCAATTTGCTCAAAACACTGATCTATTTTACACCCAATATCATCGTTGCCAGTTTCCTGTAAAGACAGACACGTCTTCACCGACTTTAGCTTGACTGTGGATATCATCAACTATCTCTTCCATGGTACTGGCTAAAGTGTTCACTGTTGTTTCACCAGCTCCTGCTGCTTTGAGCTATTGTTGCGGCACAATTATCCACAACATTTACATTTACATTTAAGTCATTTAGCAGACGCTCTTATCCAGAGCGACTTACAAGTACATACATTCATACTTTTTTTGTACTGGCCCCCCGTGGGAAATGAACCCACAACCCTGGCGTTGCAAGCGCCATGCTCTACCAACTGAGCCACACGGAGCCGTGTGGCTCAGTTGGCTCCACAACCCTCTCGTGTGGCTCCACAACCCTCTTATTATAGAGAGCTGAATCACAATGTGAGCTTGGTGCTGGCGCATCACCAAAACTGTTTGCTGTAAAACTGTTAGTAGCATTAGAGGGGCCTCCGCCATCATTATCAGAAACTGCTTTTCGGTACGCTCTTCATATGCCCTGTTACAGTTCTTCCCCAATTGTTTACACACTAAAATTGGAACTTGAAAGACAAATCACCGAAACCTGAAACTCATGTAACAAATCCCTCAACCAAGTCTGCAAAATTGCAAGCACAATTCCTCCTTTACACTCAGTTTTCAATTCTATATCACACTTTTTGCAGAACACTACACACTGTACTCTACATTAGGCACAACATTCCAAATTAAAATCTCTTTAGTCCCTTTGGAAAGCAACACCAATCACAATGCCAAGCTCTATACACATATTGGCAACACCCACTCCTCACAGGTGTAAACACTAGTTGCTGAATTGTTAACTTAGAAATCAGAGCTTTAGCACTATAAAAGGCCACAGATCAGCTCTCCTGTTCTGGAGGAAAATGGAAGTTAATGGTGAAGCAAGAACTAGTGGTGAAGGAGTGAGAGGAAGAAGAGGAAGAGGACGAGGAAGGACAGTTGTCTCAGATGAGATCAGGGCCACATTAGTTGACCATGTGTTCAACCATGGATTGAGTATGAGGGAGGCTGGGCAGAGAGTACAACCCAACCGGAGCCACTACACGGTTGCGTCTATCATCCATACATTCAGAAATGAGAACCGGTAAGTTACATAAAGAGCATAGTGTAGATGGTAGGTATGTATACTGCAGTCCGACATATCAGTGGGCCTATGTTACTCAGTGATTTTTGGCCAATGTTACACTAATGTCATTTCATATTGAAAGAAAATAGATTTTAGCTTACTGTAACTAATCATATCATATGTGTGGTCTTCTGCAGAACTGAGAGACGGCCAGGCCATGGTGGAATACACCGGCTGTTCACACCAGAACAGGAGATCGCTTTTGTGAACATGGTGGTAGCAAACAATACCATTAGACTACGAGAAATCCAGAACCACATAACTGCATACATTTGCCACCGTGCCATTGTGAATGTCCCTGGACAGTGTGGAGGGAATATCACCATGTGCGCAGCCTTTAGCCAGCAAGGTGTCCTCCATCACCATGCCAACCTTGGTCCCCACAACCCCGCCCTTCTCATTTCTGGACTACATGGCATCCTCATTCCAGCCGAGCATAGAGGTGGACCAGAGCAGCCCAGTAATGTTGTCATCTGGGACAACGTGAGTTTCCACCGGGCTGCTCTGGTCCGCAACTGGTTCATCGACCACCCACAACTTATTGTTCTATGCGTCCCACCATATTCCCCATTCCTAAACTCAATTGAATATTTTTTTTCATCATGGCGATAGGTGTATGACCGCCATCCCCTCGCACGCAGGCCTCTTCTCCAGGCAATGGAGGATGCATGTGGTGAAGTTGATGTGGGGGCTTTCGGTGACTGGATCCGTCACTCCAGAAGATTCTTTCCCCGATGTTTAGCCAGGGAGAACATCGCTTGTGATGTAGATGAGGAGCTGTACCCAGACCAAAATAGGTTTTTTTTTTGCATGTGTTTTTTGTGTTTTCGAGTTTTGAAAGAATGAGCCACTTTCATTTTTGTACAGAAAACCCTTTCTTTTACTGAATGTTTTTCCTGGTTTTCTCCTGTTGGGTATGGAAAGTGTTACATACAAAACACAAATCACTGTTTTTGTTACTGTATTGCATGTGTGTGTGTTTATTTATGTATATTTGAGTAGGTATACATTACTGTAACAGACTTTTACAACCGGTTACAGTGTAACACAGAAAGTGCAAAAGGCATAAACCTACTGATGGGAACTTCATAGTAGTGTTTTGTGTTGAGCACATCAGTGTGTTGTTGGTTGGTAGACAGATCTATTCATATGACGCGTGTGTGTGTCATTTTGATGCAAATAAAAAACATTTTGGAAAGAGATAAAACAATTATGAACGCAGTGTTTGCTTTCGCTAGAGATTTGTAGAGTTTTGCCTTTTGTGTTTGTGGTTAGAGTTTTGGGAAAATGGCCCAAAGATTCAGAAAACATGTGGAAACAATTGTGGAAAACGATAAGATATTTTCTAAATCCAGAAATAGTGCCAAATACATGTGAACAACAAACCTGACTACACTTTAAAAAGCAGCGATTTCCCGGGACAAAGACACTGGATTCCCTTCAGATGTTTTACAAGGCTATTGGCATTTGCCTGGCGGCATTTGCACACAAAACAAAGCCCTTTCTGTGTCTCAAACAGATCTGTTTAATGCAGCATTATGGCTCTCAGCTCTGCTACATCTCAGCTACAGGATTTCTAACACATGTTCCCGTCGCCTTTTCTCTCTCTCAGCTGATTCACCTTAGTTGTATTAACGTCAATGCCGTTGATAGTCGTTTGTCGAAAAGTGTACATGTTTGCCAGACCCTGACTGTATGAGGTACCAAAAACAAAGTGAGTTTTGAAAAGCTCATCAAAACAGCCTCGTTATTGTTATGCAAATGTGTTGTGACTTTTTGATTTGATCTTTTTTTTTTTTTACTTTAGATTATTTATAAAATATTATCTTAAATCTATTTCTACAACTGCATTGTTGGTTAAAGGTTTGTAAGTAAGCATTTCATGGTAAGGTCTACACCTGTTGTATTTGTCGCATGTTACAAATTAAATGTGATTTGATGCCTTACAAGGTACTGTATGTTTTTCAATCACGATGAAGTAGGCGTGAATACTAATTCTCTGGGTCTCCACAGCAAGCAGAAAGGGCTGTTGACTTCCGGTGATGCCATCCAGACGCTGCTGGATGCTGGTCCCTGCCTATAAGACAATAATGTATTGTCAGAACATCTACTATTAATAAGTCTAACAAGCCAGACAGTAGTGATTCTAATATGTATTACAGTGTCATACTGCCACAGTTGTAGTAGTTGAACTAGTAAGAGGTATTATAGCAGTAGAGTTGGTGATAGTGCTCTTTGCTAGGGTATGTGCTTGTACACTTGAGGGAGAGAGGGGTGAAGGGGAAGAGGGAGAGAGATCAGGATACAGCGACACATTTTGTCTATAACAAATTATAGCCTGACCTTAACAAACATCACAAGAGGTTCAGCTGAGGGTCTTGTTGACATCTTTCCCAGCCTGTTGAGGCCTTGAGCGGAGGGAGGCAGAAGATGGACAAGGAGTAGAATGTCAGTGTCCCAGCCTAGAAACACACATTATAATTCTGACATAAAACTGAAAGAACATGTTTGCCATTGTTGGTGTGGTTTAAAATTGAACCCACTTCCCTTTCAACCACAATCCTACAATTCTTCTCCCTTCCAAATGCACATACTAGAACTTCACATTACAGTATAAAGTGGTATGTCTGTACCATTTCCCATCTCAGCTGTGGACTCAGCGTTGTGTATCAGGTCCTGAAGCTCAGTTGAGTCCATGGCTCTGCTGGATGACATTCCGTTTAAAGACCGTAGGCCATTTCTTCAGGAATTATGTGGAAGTTGCGTCACCAAACATCAGTCTAAAATCTTGCTCAATCTACAGACAAGACACACAAAGACAACGATAACATATCAGCTACAGGATTTCTAACACATGTTCCCGTCGCCTTTTAAAGGGTAATAGCTCTGACAATGGCCACCCTGTGACATGGTCATACTTTGGAATCCAGAGTCCATTTCATTCATACCATGCTTGGTATGTCCAGGAACCACGGAAACACTGAGTATGTCAGAAGAGTTATGTGGGTCATGGACAATGTTTTGGCGCTAGGCAAAGGTCAGCTTCATCTTTTTTTTCAGCGATTGCTTCATCAGACGCGTGTTTCATCAGCGCGATGGCCTCTCGACACTGCCCTTCTTCACTCAGCCAGTCTTCGTCCATGAAGGGGTCTCTGTCCACCTTCAACCAAAGATTAAAAAGGACAGGAACACATAACACTGGCAGTAACAGTCTAACCAAACCCCCTTACACTGAAATGTGAGAGAACCCCATAAAAAGCAAGTTTCCCTCCCTTGTGAACACACACAAGCCTACACCCAAGTGAGCACTAATCATACACACAAAAATAAAAGAGTGTTATGTGTGCCAACCAGCTGACCCACCTGTTAGTGATCTACGAGGGGACTTTATTCTTCCCTCTGCAGCCTTCTTTTCACAGGTGCTTCAGTCCCCATGGCAAGTAACAACTCCTGTCTTCTGCGGTGTAATAGTGGGACACAGACAAAAAAAACAAAAAAAAATAACACTTTTGTTTACCCGAAGCAAATGTGTCACTGGTGCATGTTAGAATCTAGAAGAAAAGTTGAACAGTTGCAGGGACTGTGTAATGTTACATGCTCCTCGGTCACCTTCACATACACAAAGCCTGATTGATGTTATCTTCAATTTCGAGTGACCCGAGGAGGAGCATGTAAACAACAGCAGTGCTATGTTAGACCGCTTTGCGACTTCAAAAGTGATTTCGAAAAAATGCTGCGTTTATCATTTGAACATCGAGGGATGTTTCAGTGGCAATTTCACCATCAGCAGACTGTGCCTTTAAAACAGCAAAACCATTTTTAAAAAAAAGTCTTACAACACTTCCCCATGGCCCTATAACCCTATCCATGTTTGCAGATCCATAGAGTGAAAGCTCCACAACTACACTACTTACATCTATCCACACCCTTCAAATCTGCAAACATCAAAGGGTTAGGGCTAAAGGAACGTGGTAAGGAGTGAATTGGGACCCGGATTTATTTCGTACTCACGGTCTTGCTTTTGAGGTCGGCCAGGTACGGGAACAAGGAAACTATTCCTCTTGCGTTTGCCTCCTTCACATCTCATGAGGGTACTTATTCTGAACCCCAAACAATGAATAATTACGACATTGGCAATAACACATGAATGCAAAACATTGATCTTAACGTGTTCAAAAAATGGATGGTTTGCCCATGATCCCCGGTCCTATTTGCAACCAATACCTTGATCATATTACGTCTGGTGTGGTCAGTTAAGTTTTTGTCAGAGTATACTCATTCACTCCAGCTTTGCTCTGGAGAATGCCCTCAATCATCTAACAAAAAGCACAACAGACACAGACCCTAGTATACCTGGGTTCTTTCTCAAAATATGTTTTTATTGATTCCTCGCCTCCTTCTCAAATCCCATTTGATAGTAAGACCCAATGTTCCTCTCCAAATGCATTTTTCTGTAGTTGGTTTTGAGAAGGATGGAAGAGGTCATAGTAAGAAAGAGCTCAGTGGTCGCCAGCCATCCTCCTGGAGAGCTACTGTGCAAAGCCTTGGTTTCAGCCCTGCTCCAACACCTGACTATATCACTGAGCTGCACATTAGGATCTTCCAAGATGATTGAAGTCGTTAAGAGCAGGACTGGAAAAAACCTACATACTAACTCACTCTCCGGTAGTCCAACCTAACATCACATCGATGGAACCTCAGGAAGATCAATACAGTTTTTAATTATGAAAAGACAATCATAGCAAATAATGATGGGATTACTTTGACTGCAATATCTTCCTCTGTTCTCCTTTTTCTGTTTAGGACTTTGTGTCAGCGTAACAGTGACAGTCTGAGGAACCACCAACAACCACGGAGCAGCTTGCAGAAGAGTTAACCTAATCTGCCAATTACATGACTAAATGTATACTCCGTTCTCAACAATGCTACAGGGATAATACAGCCAAATTGCATATGTGTCTTTACATTTGATTGCTAGTCCTACACTAAACCCAATTTAGCATGCTTTAAATGTCAGGCCCAAATAATCTGTAAAGAAATTGTAATGGCAGTCTAAGTCATCCTCCTCCTCGGACGAGGAGAGGCGAGAAGGATCGGAGGACCAATGTACAGCGTGGTAAGTTTCCATGATTTAATAACGAGAAAACTAGACAAAATACAAAACAAACGTACTAACCGTCACAGTCCCGTGTGGCACAAACACTGACACAGGAAACAACCACCCACAAAATCCCAACACAAAACAAGCCACCTATATATGATTCTCAATCAGGGACAACGATTGACAGCTGCCTCTGATTGAGAACCATATTAGGCTGGACACAGAAACAGACAAACTAGACACACAACATACAATACCCACCCAGATCACGTCCTGACCAACACTAAAACAAGCACAACACATAAGAACTCTGGTCAGGACGTTACAGTACCCCCCTCCTGAGGTACGGACTCCGAACGCACCCCTAAAACTCAAGAGGAGGGTCTGGGTGGACATCTGTCCGCAGTGGCGGCTCCGGCGCAGGACGAGGACACCACTCCACCATTGTCTTTGTCCCCTTCCTTAGCGTCCTTTGAGTGGCGACCCTCGCCCCGACCCTGGTCTAGGAACCTTCACAAACTTTCACCGAGCCTGCCCAACCTTACCTGGTTGAATGCTCCCCGTAGCCCGACCTTCACAAAGGTCCCGGCTCTGGGCGGCTCTGGCAGCTCCTGACTGGCGGGCGGCTCTGGCAGCTCCTGACTGGCGGGCGGCTCTGGCAGCTCCTGACTGGCGGGCGGCTCTGGCAGCTCCTGACAGACAGGCGGCTCTAATGGCTCGGGACAGACGGGCGGCTCTGACGGCTCGGGACAGACGGGCGGCTCAGATGGCGCTGGGCAGACGGATGGCTCAGATGGCGCTGGGCAGACGGATGGCTCAGATGGCGCTGGGCAGGCAGGCAGCTCAGACGGCGCTGGGCAGACGGGCAGCACAGGCAGCTCAGACGGCAGCTCAGGCGGCGCTGGGCAGACGAGCAGTGCAGGCGGCGTTTGGCAGACGGCCGACTCTGACATGCTGAGGCGCACAGTAGGCCTGGTGCGTGGTGCCGGAACTGGTGGTACCGAACTGGAGACACGCACCTCAAAGCTAGTGCAGGGAGCAGGAACAGGGCACACTGGACTCTCGAGGCGCACTATAGGCCTGGTGCGTGGGACCGGAACTGGAGGTACTGGGCTGGAGACACGCACCACAGGGAGAGTGCGTGGAGGAGGAACAAGGCTCTGGAGACGCACTGGAAGCCTGGTGCGTGGTGTAGGCACTGATGGTACTGGGCTGGGGCGGGAAGGTGGCGCCGGATATACCGGACCGTGAAGGCGTACTGGCTCCCTTGAGCACCGAGCCTGCCCAACCTTACCTGGTTGAATGCTCCCCGTAGCCCGACCAGTGCGGGTTATTCCACCTCCCCGCACTGGTCGGGCTACGGGGAGCATGTCTGTGTTGGCGAACCGGGGACACCATGCGTAAGGCTGGTGCCATGTACACCGGCCCGAGGACACGTACTGGAGGCCAGATATGTTGAGCCGGCTTCATGGCACTTGGCTCAATGCTCAATCTGTCCCGGCCAGTGCAGGAAGGTGGAATAATCCGCACCTGGCTATGCACACGTACAGGAGACACCGTGCGCTCTTCCGCATAACACGGTGTCTGCCCGTACTCCCGCTCTCCACGGTAAGCATGGGAAGTGGGCGCAGGTTTCCTACCTGGCTTCGCCACACTACCCTTTAGCCCCCCCCCCCAATACATATTTGGGATTTCTTCTCGGGCTTCCGTGCTAGCCGCGTACCTTCATAACGCCGGTTCCTCTCTCCGGTTGCCTCTGCTCTCCTAGCTGCCTCCAGCTGTTCCCATGGGAGGCGATCCTTTCCAACCTTATCCCAGGGTCCTTAACCGTTCATAATTTCCTCCCATGTCCAGGAGTCCTGTGTAGTGGGCCGCTGCTGCTGCCCGTAGCCACGCTGCTTGGTCCGAGTTAGGTGGGTGGTTCTGTAACGGCAGTCTAAGTCGTCCTCCTCCTCGGACGAGGAGAGGCGAGAAGGATCGGAGGACCAATGTACAGCGTGGTAAGTTTCCATGATTTAATAACAAGAAAACAAGACAAAATACAAAACAACAAACGTACTAACCGTCACAGTCCCGTGTGGCACAAACACTGACACAGGAAACAACCACCCACAAAATCCCAACACAAAACAAGCCACCTATATATGATTCTCAATCAGGGACAATGATTGACAGCTGCCTCTGATTGAGAACCATATTAGGCTGGACACAGAAACAGACAAACTAGACACACAACATACAATGCCCACCCAGCTCACGTCCTGACCAACACTAAAACAAGCACAACACATAAGAACTCTGGTCAGGACGTTACAGAAATCATTAACTTACAATTCTATATGGGATGTTGAGATAAGACATACAATTAATGGGTCCTAATGTGATCTGTGACATGCCAAAGAATGTGTGACGTGTAACTCCATCCCTCCAAACCTAGGACCCCTGGCAAACTCCTCGCTCCCAAAAGCGTGTTTGGCATTTAAATGTCTCAGCGGTGCCCCCCCCGCAGGCTTTGGGGGACGGGGTTCCCCCCCCCTTTTACTGTACCATCCCTGCAAACACCAGAACTCCGCCTGGATCCGGGTGCCAGAACTGGGCCAGCGAGATAGATCAGGCCTGCCAGACTAAGGACGGATGTGGGCCATATCATTTGTGCTAGCTGGGATTGTATGAATGAATACATTGATCACATCTCTGTACTGTAGACAAATAACTCACCATCAGAACCATTGGGTAAACACATTTGTTTCATTGGGTAAGCACATTTGTTTCATTGGGTAAACACATTTGTTTCATTGGGTAAACACATTTGTAGCACACTGAGGTCTGGTCTCTAAAGATGATACTGGAACACTTCATCTACTTCTGTCTCAGATTCATCGTAGACTTTTAAGTCCATGGTAGGCAGGATACATTTCTTGACTTAAACAAAGTTACATTTAGCTCACCTTTAGGGTTCCTATAAACAACTGCAATCGTGGCAATCACTCACCTTCTTCCAAGAAGTCATTGAAAGTCAATGGCCCTTGTGATTTTTTTTTATTTCTTCTCATCTTTGTATTTCACTCGTACAGCCAGCATCCTTAGTGAAAGGAAAATTAGACACTGTTAATCATCTCATATTAAAATGTCACATCTAAAATAGTCAGCATTACCCTAACACAGCCTATATAAAACACAGCCACGTTCAACTTCAATACACTCGAATAAAAATGTAGCCTAATGAACAACGCAGCACACGATCTTGATTTTTATACTAATGTACTACTTTGACAGCCTCAAAACTAAGCCAAGGTGAACTGTTGCATGCGTGACATTTGCATATCGCAGGCGTGTGGATTTCAGCATATGAGATTGAGATAAACACCAGTTACCTTTCTAACATTTGCTATGGTAACATACAATCACTTCAACCAGAAGACATATTCCCTGCTTTCTCTCTGGCTTTGCTGCACTGCACTTATTAACTCGATATTTAGTAATGCATGAGACAAGCACTACATTTGACTCTACATTCCGTAGCTAGTACACACAAGGCACACACGCCTAGAAAAAATCATCGACAGCTGACGCAATTAACAACTTCATAGCTACCCAGGCTCACATCTTTTACTGAATTCTCAAACCGAATGCAGGTTTAGGTTATCTAGTTTAGACGTGTGCCTTTGGTAGCCATCTATGTAACGTTACTAGCCAGCCATCTAACTAGCCAATGAAGCAACACTCACGTTAGCCAAAGTGGTGGTGTATAGAATGAATGGCTGAATGACCTTAACTAGACTATAACCTATATTTGGTTTGAGTATTATAGCAAAGATTTACATAACTAACCCTCATTGTTCTATGATTCTAGTTTACAAACGTTAGCTAGCTACTGTAGATGGTCAAGCTAGTTAGCTATTAGCTAGCTAGGTAATGTTAGCTAACTGCTGTAGCTAGCTAAATTTCCCTGGCAGCGAACTGTTAGCTATTTGGTAAGGTAACATTACAAAACATTTGGTGTCGAATTGACACTCGTTTATTGGTTTATTCAACTGTTGTGACAAAAAAAACACCTGATTAGTGCACCCGTTTAGACTACAACCCTCTTAAGGGTTAGCCCCTTTTTTCCCTTTTTTTTCGTTGCCTAAAATGACATACCCAAATCTAACTGTGTGTAGCTCAGGCCCTGAAGCAAGGATATGCATATTCTTGGTACCATTTGAAAGGAAACACTTTGAAGTTTGTGGAAATGTGAAAGGAATGTAGTAGAATATAACACAATAGATCTGGTAAAAGATAACACAAAGAAAAAAACAACCGTTCTTTTGTGTTTTTTTGTACCATCATGTTTGAAATGCAAGAGAAATGCCACAATGTATTATTCCAGCCCAGGTAAAATTTAGATTTTGGCCACTAGATGGCATCAGTGTATGTGCAACGTTTTAGACTGATCCAATGAACCATTGGATTTCTGTTCAAAATGTTGTATCAAAACTGCCTAAATGTGCCTAACTGTTTATTAATAACTTTTCATGTTCAAAATTGTGCACGCTCCTCAAACAATAGCATGCTATTCTTTCACTGGAAAAGCTACTGTAAATTGGACAGTGCAGTTAAATTAACAATAATTTTGGCTTTCTGCCAATATCAGATATGTCTATGTCCTGGGAAATGTTCTTGTTACTTACAACCTCATGCTAATCGCATTAAACTACGTTGGCTCAACCATCCCATGGAAGGGACACCGATCTCGACGAAGTTAAAACCGCTTGTCATCCCCTTCTGCCATAGTTTGTGCATCTCAATTGTCATTAGAAACCACATTTGTTTAAGCAAGTCAGTTATGTTTTTTTAAAGGCAGTAAATGAGGCTGAATGAACAGTTTCTCTGCCAGACAAGGCTCTGCGGATAGCCAGGTGTAGTAGTGGTAAGATGTTGGGATTGCTGTTGGGACAGCTTTATGTGGGCCCTAACAGTTTGTGGGCACAGTTTGTCACTGTTATAGTGCAATTAATGTATTGTTTACCGTTGTGTTGTGGCTTTGCTGGCATGCATCCCACTTTTTCATTTTTTTTTGCCCCACCAAGATTTACATGCTAAAATCGTCACTGACTACTACTAGTACTAATAATAATAATTAGACATTTTAATTTGGCGGGCATCTTTCAGGACATTTAGGGACATCTTACATTAAAAGTATGTCTACATAAAATCAAGTGCATCAATCAACAATGCAATATAAAATCAAAAACAATCAAAAGGACCTGACAAAATAGGACAGATAAAAAAGGGTAAGGGTTTGGTTTACGATGGTAGGGTACCCGGTTTAGGGTAAGGGTTTGGTTTACCGTGGTAGGGTACCCAGTTTACAGTATGGGTTTGGATTAAGATGGTAGGGTTGGGAATAGGAGCTAAAGGCCCGGGCACCCATGGTGGAGAGAGGGAATGGGGGTGAGACGAGACCAGCAGAGGAGGAGCGGGAGGAGGCATAGACTGGGAGAAGATCAGAGAGGTAGGTGGGTCCCAGGGTTTTGTAGGTGAGGAGGAGTATTTTAAAGTTAACACAGAATTGCACATGGAGCCAGGATTGGTTTGATGTGTTCAGTTGATCTGGTTCTGGTGTGGATTCTGGCAGCAGTTCAGAACCAGTTGGAGTCTATTGATGAGTTTGGTGGGGATCTTGTGAGGAGAGTGTTACAGTAGTCTAGTCGGGAAGTAACAAAGGCATGGACGAGGGTTTCGGTGCTGGAGTGTGACAGTGAGGGGCGGAGCCTTGAGATAGGGGCGGAGCCTTGAGATATGCTGTCCGGGGCGGAGAGACTGGATGCTGGTCTTTATGTGAAGTTTTAAAGAGGGAACTATCCAGAGAGACACAGAGGCTTTTTACTTGTGTTTACAGAGAGACCGGGAAACCGAGAGAGTGGATTTGGAGCTGATGAGCATGACCTCTGTTTTGCTGCTGTTGAGTTTGAGGAGGTTCAGGCTCATCCAGCTCTGGATGTCGTGAAGGCAGCCGATGCGGGAGGGGAGTGGTGGGTTTGGTGGAGAGGTAGAGCTGGGTGTCATCAGCATAGCAGTGGAAGTAAACTGTGATGTTGCATGATCTTGCCCAGCGGTAGGAGGAATATGAATTCATCTGACAATAAGCATTCCTGGATGAGGAAGATTTTTGCACATTAAATGAGTGATTTACAGGAATGAGGTCCATGGTTTCAATCATAAGTGAAATGTATTCAGAAATCTACGACTTAAAACTATGCGGTTCACTATAAATCACTTATCAATCCATAATAATTAGCAGTTGTGAGATGGATGCCTATGTAAGTAGTAATGACAGTGTATCTAGTCACACTACATCAAGCTGCCCTCAAACCTATATACAGTTGAAGTCAGAAGTTTACATACACCTTAGCCAAATACATTTAAACTCAGTTTTTCACAATTCCTGACATTTAATACTAGTAAAAATTCCCTGTCTTAGGTCAGTTAGGATCACCACTTTATTTTAAGAATGTGAAATGTCAGAATAATAGTAGAGAGAATGATTTATTTCAGCTTTTATTTCTTTCATCACATTCCCAGTGGGTCAGAAGTTTACATACACTCAATTAGTATTTGGTAGCATTGCCTTTAAATTGTTTAACTTGGGTCAAACGTTTCAGGGTAGCCTTCCACAAGCTTCCCACAATAAGTTGGGTGAATTTTGGCCCATTCCTCCTGACAGAGTTGGTGTAACTGAGTCAGGTTTGTAGGCCTCCTTGCTCGCACACGCTTTTTCAGTTCTGCCCACAAATTTTCTATAGGATTGAGGTCAGGGCTTTGTGATGGCCACTCCAATACCTTGACTTTGTTGTCCTTAAGCCATTTTGCCACAACTTTGGAAGTATGCTTGGGGTCATTGTCCATATGGAAGACCCATTTGTGGGGTGCAGAAGGTAAGTAAAGTATGAGGACGTCAGTCCATTGAGTGCTTTGTAGGTGAGCATGAGCAGTTCGAAGGTGATCCTGTATTGTTCAAGTAAGCCAATAGCTCATGACCCTTTCACCACGACAATACCATCTGTTGACATCGGTATACAATATTGTCATCTCAGGTGACCTAACAACCCTCAGTGGCAGGTGGGGGAGTTTAGGTGAGATGGAGAGGAGGAAATTCCAAAAGATGTCTGAGGAGCTCAGGGAGTCAATGGATAAAGGACAGATAACTGAAGACATTAGGGCAAGAAGAGTTGATGACCACAGTCATTTAAATCCCAGGTCAGAGTGTCAGTCATTAGGATGGCAGCATAACACTAATTTAGCCACTCATTTGTAGTGTTTAAGTGTTTCATAGGTAGTTTATTGGACCCATATTAGGTATTACTTCAATTTGATTTCAGCAACCCTCCAGGTGTTTGAACCAGCAATCTAGCAGCTATTGGCTCTGACTTAAAAGCTGCAAATTAGTGCCTGATAAGTGTGGGCTTAAATATAAGATAAGAAGTATGAAAGAAGAGAAGAGGTTAATATAGGTTTAGAGACTTATGTGTTACAGAAAACGTAATTAGTCGTTTGTTTTCAGTATAAAAAGTGTACAGTTTACTCGTTTCTATAAAATCTATTTCATGTTTGGTTCCTCCTTATGTAGTTGAATAAATCTTCTTATTAAGTTGTCTGATTTCAAGGATCTGGGGGTGGAAGCTGTTGTCCTCATCTTGAAGAAAAATGGAGAACCAAGTAGGTGCAGCACCTGGCCATTAGTGGAACATAACAGGTTGTCATGCCAACTGGAGTTGTCAGAGAATTTGGCCTTTCCTTTGCAGGTAAAGTATTATTGTAACATAGATCAAAAGCCAGACAATGTGGTTGCTGTGTTTGTTTTCGTAAGAATATTTTCCATAAATTCCTAAAATAGTAACAATAATTAGGTGGGTGCTTATACTTATATTATGTTGAGTGTCATTCGGCACCATGTTATTTTGTTGATAGGTGTAACAACTAAACCACAGGAGGGTGGGTGGAGCCGAGCAGATCTAGTTCCGGCGGTTAAAGACGTCTTCAATTCTAAATGTAGAATGTTTAAAGTCATTTCCTTTCGTACAATAGCAAACAGCAGATATATTGTCACATCAAAATGTAATTTTGTTGTTTAGTGTTACCTGTAATGTAGTATGTAACATTTTATGTATGTTATATACAGTATGTATGTATGTTATCCATGCCAAGCTCTCTGTGTCTTCCCCTTTAGATAAATGTGGTGGAAAGTTAGTTCCCCTACCGCTCTTTTGAGGAGGAAACCATCGTCATTAGATGTCTGGGGCATGAGTTAACCATCAAGCGACTGTTATCTTTTGGAAACAAACAGCTGGAAGACATACATGCAATGGCAGGAGAAATTAACATACTTAACATACTTGCAATAGTAGGTGTAAATTAATTATCTTTGTCTCATTCTACCTTATGGTTAAATCTTCCAATGAAATTATTACTTGAGATAACTGAATAGATATTGTAGGCCGGCCACTGAAATGACTCTTAACAACTGTATGCAAGAGATATTATTGTGTGAAAAAGAAGAGAAGCGCTGCACAATAATAGATTTTTGTAGATAGCAGTTGCTCTTTTGGTAAACAGGCTAATGTCTCTCTCCCTCTCTGATCATGTGTAGAATAACGCCTTATTAATGGCAGTAATGTTCTATAACATATGGTTTTGCCTTGTTATTCAATATTTGCCGTTGATATTAATCTTTCGGATCTTTCTTGATAGCCTATTAGTTTAACTTAATGATAGTCCTTTTGCACATTGCTCCCGTCCACCCCAGACGTGGCGAGGGCAATCCAGGCCCCAGTGGACCTCCAGTGCCCCCAAGGCGTGTTGAGGAACAGTCTGGCCTCAGCGGATCTCCGGGCCCCCCAGACCCCTTGTTGCATCCACACCACAGCCAGTGGGTCTACGTTGTCCCCAATCATTTGATGGCCATTTTCAAATGTCATTTTCAAATGTCTTCAAAGGTCAAATGTCCACAATATCCACCGCAACCACATTGCAACTAGCAAAGACCCTGAAGCAACAACAGAAACAGGGTTGTTGACACCAAAATGTTCAGTGAGACCAATCATATTTCAGCTATATTACTGTAGGGGACGTGTTGAGGGGGCTGAGCTACAAAGTAGTAGCGCCTACCTGTTTGTGAATGCAGGGTAAAGGCTATGGGCCATAACTGCTATGATGTTTAATTAGCAATTTCATAATCCTTGTTTCATACCTTCTGGGTATCCTGCCTTGGAGACTTTTCTGGTGCGTCCACTTCTCTTCACTCCACTGATAACCAAAAGGCAATATATTTCCTCCTCATCCTTGCTGGTTCAGCTAGTAGTCCACTACACGTGTCACTCATATAATTAACCCTGAACCCATTAAATGTTTGTATTCAAGACCAACCCTCACATCAAGCAACACCCATCTAGCAACAATCTACTAACTTCGATGGAAGAACAATCACCGTGGGAACCAACACAGAAAACATCCGGACACCACACATGAAGAAAACAACAAGGAGCTGAAGACGGTGTTCTTCATACTACAAACCGGAACCCAACATCAAAAGCGACACCAGCGAGCGATTTCCGACACCAGCGAGGGAGCCCCAACAGACACATGGGTTCCTCCGGTACATGAGGTTGCAGGCCGGGCACCACAGAAGGAGAGAAATACAACACACAACATGAACACAGAGGGACCACTCAACAATTAACACACAACAAGAAGCACTACAACAGTGGCTAGCAAGTGGTGAAAAAAGACAACGAGGGTGCAACCGTTCATAATAAAGTGAGAGCAACTGTTACGCAAACGTAGGTCAAGGCACATGAGGGACCGGTCGACCACGGGGTCACAGGACGCCTCACAAAAACGATTGAATATCCTATTCAACCCTCAGAGGGACACAACAGTCTCCCACACTCCTTAGACCAGTCGCTACAGAACTACACAAGTCGGATCCAAAACAAATACAGGAGGAGCCCTCAATGAATCGCCCATGCCCCTGCGACCTCACCTGTTCCCCAGAAACCCTGTCCCCCCCAAACAGGTGACAACGAGGGAGCACCAACCGGATTCAAGGAATCAGCCGAGCCACCATAGGCTAGAGCAACTACACAACAACGGACCAATCGGATGATGGCCTGACAACGTAAGTATAACCAGCACACCTTTCTCCACAGGCCTCATCATTGACCAGACTGCTACAGGGACGGATCTACCGAATCGACCAGCAGCTGCAGAGCAGACTCACCAGACCTCGAGGGAGCACACCTGAAAGCTGTCTCGACATTCCTTTTTGCACTTTTTGGGCGTTCCAACCGGTCCGATATTTTTTCTCCATCCTGCCACTTGAGGAAGCCGAGCAGGCAGAAACGCGTTGTGGCTGGGGCTTTTCTAGACCTGTGGTGTTGCTGTAAGGCAGGAGGGTTCCACCCGGGTGTTGGAAAAGCCTCTTTTTGGCTACGTTTGTTCCATTGTGCTTTTCTCTCTTCTTACTTTCCATTTTACATGGCACTCCGGAATGGCGACGAGGGTTGTAACAGTTATGGGAAAGACTCTGGACACTGCAGCGCACCCTACTACACCTCCTACAGACTCCTCCACCCCAACGACTTGATCGTCGGAACCTACACGGATTCGTCACGACGGAAGCCACCAGAGGATTACAGATAGGGAGCAACAGAGAGGAGGCCCACAGGGCACGAGCGGAGGCACAGGCAAAGGAGCGGCGAGGAACCGGACTGGTTGGCTGCGTGGCATCAGTACGGAGCACCGGATGGGCGAGACACGACGTGGGATGCCAAGGAATGCTGGAACCGCACTACAAACAACAGGACAGGGCTTGACGTTCGGGCAACGGGGTGACATGTATCCGTCGAGGGAATCGCAGACTTGACAACACAGTGACAGATCACCGATCCGGCACTACAGCGACAAATCCCCAGCAGGCACTCGACAACACAAAGCGGTGAGGGAGTACAATGGTAGCAACAGCACACACAGGCCGAGGCAACACCGACCAGCATGAGGGACCAACGGACGGAGCAAACTGAGGTAACAAGCTGTCAAGAGAATTTTCAATCCCATTGATAATAACTAACAATCAATTAGCTTTGACCAATCCCCGAGGTTTGTAAGACCCTAGGTTTAATAATAATTAGGCAAAGACTCAGCTTATGCAAAAGGTTCGTACAGTTTATTCACGAGAACGTTCTGAAGTCCATAATACAAAGACATCCAGTTAATAACTTGCTCCCTACGCACATACCTCCACATAAACAGTAGATATCCTACGCACGTACATATACACGAACAGTAGATGAGTTGTATTGTCTCCCCATACTTCTCACCACTGTTTATCACTACCAAGCCGACAGTTCCATTCTCCCGAGATTAGAGGAACCTTGAAAAGGACTCCCTGTCCTATAATAAGTTTCTCAGAGTTCTAGCCAGGTCGGGTCAAACACAGTTGAATTGTTCCCGGTATTTTCTTAGACACACACACATTTCTCTACCAAACCTTATTGGACTTTTGTTAAGTACTTTAATCATTCATTATACAGCTGTCATAAACTAATAATCACTAATAGTTACGTTTCAAGGTGGGATTCTTTAATCATTACCTTTAAGCATATAATTCCCTTATCACAACCTTGGCCACCCCGGACTCCCTTTCCCTCCCCCATCCCAGCGCCGGGCCACCAGGGACAGTGCAGAGGCAAAAGCCCCTGACACACACCTGGGGCCCAGCAGAGCGCACCCACAACCCTCTGGGGTTTCCTCTATCCTCCCCTCTTCCCAGCGCCGGGCTACCAGGGACAGCGCGGAGGCAAAGCCCCCGACACACACCCGGTGACCACCAGAGTGCACTCCCAACACTTCGGGGCTGGCCTGCACTAGACCCCCGCCACGGGCGAGATGATGTGGCACCTGTGGAGCTGCATCCTAAACTAGACGGGTTGCTCTCTTGCCCAAACCAGGGGTAGTGTGACCCTCTGGACGGTCCCGCAGCAGTTCGGGCCTGCCTCGAGTGGTACCCTCAGGCCGGCCGAGCAGCTCCTGCAGTTGTTGGAGCTGTCGCTCACCCACAATGACTTCCAGTTCAACAGTTACACCTACCTAGAGATCAAGGGAATGGCCATGCGCAACCGCTTTACCCCAGCCTACGCAGACATCTACCTGGCCGAGTGGGAGGCTACAATGTTCCCTCTGTGCGCCCTGCGGCCCTCATTGTTCTACCGGTTCCTCAACAACATATGGGGCATCTGGCCCTACCGATGGCAAGACTTCCTATTTACCACCAAAATAAACTGGGGATTGGAAATTATGCAGACCATTACATTGATGGATGCTACAATTTATCCTAGCTGATCTACCCCCTAAAAAAACCAATGTTTTAACGAAAAATATTTAAATAAAAAAAAATAATAACATAAAAAATAAATGATCCTGTGTGACACGAATCGATGGTCTCCCCTTCTCCCCCCTCTCCCATATTTGAGACTGTGGACGCCAACTGCCTCCGTGCGGTCTGTAGGGGCTACAGGAGTGCACCTCTAAACTATGCCTGGGAAAAGACGCTTCTAAAAAGGCGATGCTGCCCTACACAATCAGAAAACGAATTACTGCATTCCACCTTTAACCCTTTTTCATGTTCAAGAATTGAAGCGTGTGCTCATGGTTGGTACCTAGCTAGCACCAATACAACCAGCCTGAAAACAATGACCAGTAGAAACTGCAGTCCTTTTCATTTTTCTTAGCAAAGATTTAGGAATCATTGTAAGTATTACCTAGGTTGCCACTTGCTGTTCGCCTATTGAAATTGAACTTCAGTTCATGAAAATAAATAGCTAGCCAGCTACTTAACCCTGTTGCCCAAAGCTAACGTTATAAGCAGCCAGCTAGCTTCATCTGGCTGGTGAGGCTCGACTGGAACGGGTTATGTGTTGTGAAGCTAGCCACAATAAGTATTTTGACACAATAGTGGAATTTGTGGTTTGCCTTCAAAATAAAGGTAGGTATTTGACAGTGATGCAAATGAATACAAATATAATTATGCCAACGTTTATTTTGAAGGTGTCACGTTCCTGACCGGTTTTCTGTTATTTTGTATGTGTTTGACGGTCAGGGCGTGAGTTTGGGTGGGTAGTCTATGTTGTGTGTTTCTATGTTTGTTTAGGGTGACCTGATATGGCTCTCAATTAGAGGCAGGTGGTTTTCATTTCCTCTGATTGAGAGCCATATTAAGGTAGGTGTTTTCACACTGTTTGTTTGTGGGTGGTTGTCTCCTGTGTCTGTGTCTATGTCGTTTTTCGGTTTGTTTGTTCGTTTGTTCGGTTTATGTAGTCTGTTTCCTGTTTCATGCGTTCTTCACGTTATATGTAAGTTCGTGTCCAGGTCTGTCTACATCGTTTATTTGTTTTGTAGTTTATCAAGTATAGTTCGTTTTGTGTCTTGTTTAAATAAATAATATGTCATCATACCTCGCTGCACATTGGTCTTCTGATCCCTCTCTCCTCTCCTCGTCCGAGGAGGAGGAAGAGCTAGAGAATCGTTACAGAAGGTTAACTTCTACCGCCTCAGAAACCCGGATCAGGGAGCACCCCCCACCACCCCCACCAGTAAAAAAGCTGACTAGCATAGCTAGCATAGCGTCACAATTAAATACTAGCATCTAAATATCATTCAATCACAAGTCCAAGACACCAGATGAAAGATCCACTTCTTGTGAATCCAGCAATCATTTCTGATTTTTAAAATGTTTTACAGGGAAGACACAATATGTAAATCTATTAGCTAACCACGTTAGCAAAAGACACCTTTTTTCTTTGTCCACCATTTTTTCTCTCCACCAGTAGCTATCACCAATTCGACTAAATAAAGATATTGATAGCCACTAACCAAGAAAAAACCTCTTCAGATGACAGTCTGATAACATATTTATTGTATAGCATAGGTTTTGTTAGAAAAATGTGCATATTTCAGGTAGAAATCATAGTTTACAATTGCACCCACCATCACAACTCGACTAGAATAAATACAGAGAGCAACGTGTATTACCTAATTACTAATCATAAAACATTTCTTAAAAATACACAGCGTACAGTAATTGAAAGACACAGATCCTGTGAATCCAGACAATATTTCAGATTTAAATGTCTTACAGCGAAAACACAATAAATCGTTATATTAGCATACCACATGTGCAAACATTACCCCAGCATTGATTCAAGGCAAAAAGAGCGATAGCATTATCACCACCAAAATATATTAATTTTTTCACTAACCTTCTCAGAATTCTTCCGATGACACTCCTGTAACATCATATTACAACATACATATAGAGTTTGTTCGAAAATGTGCATATTTAGCCACAAAAAAAACACGGTTATACAATGAGAATAGTAGCCAAACTGGCCAGAAAATGTCGGGCGCCATCTTGGACAGTGATCTAGTCTAATGAATAAATAATCATAAACTTGACTAAAAAATACAGGGTGGACAGCAATTGAAAGACACATTAGTTCTTAATGCAATCGCTGAATTACATTTTTTAAATTATCCTTACTGTGCAATACAGGGTGCGCCAAAGCGAAGCTACCCCAAAGAAAATGGCGGAATATGCGTTTAACATTTTTCAACAGAACAACGATTTATCATCATAAATAGTTCTTACTATTAGCTGAACTTCCATCAGAATGTTGGGCAATGTATCCTTTCTCCGGTCTAATCGTCTTTTGGTCGAAAGATGTCCTCTTGTCCTGTCGAAATGGCCACTAACGTTCGGCATGTACTGGAAAAGTGTCCAACTCTTGGAAGTGCGTCACAAAGAAATGCCAGAAAATCGCACTAAACGGATATAAATTGCTATAAAACGGTTTAAATTAACTACCTTAGGATGTTTTTAACACCTATAACGAGTAAAAACATGACCGGAGATATATTACTGGCTAAACCAAAGCTTGGAAGGAGGCCAGTCCGACGTCCATCGTGCGTCAAGCGCAGGGAAGAAAAGAAATGTACTTCCGCCCTTTGGTCTTTTATAAAGTCTCAGATCGCGCAATCGACTCCATTCAAATTGTCACCACTTACTGACATCTAGAGGAAGGCGTAGGCAGTGTTTGTATCCCCATAGCATTCACAGGGACCTAAAAACTGACCTGGGAACAGAGGCCAAGATTTCTGAAATCTCACTCCCTGGCAGGAAAAGTGCTGTAGAATAAGTTCTGTTTCACTCAGAGACATAATTCCAACGGTTTTAGAAACTAGAGAGTGTTTTTTATCCAATAATAATAATAATATGCATATTGTACGAGCAAGAATTGAGTGCTAGGCAGTTTAATTTGGCAACGTCAAGAAAAAAAAAGTGCAAACAGCACCCCCTATTGACAAGAAGTTTTAACCGCAAAGTCCACTATTGTGGCTAATCTTTATTGTGGATAGCTTCACATAGATGGGTCCGACCACCATTAATCACATTTTTTATTTATATTTTTTGTTTCACCTTTATTTAACCTGGTAGACCAGTTGAGAACAAGTTCTCATTTACAACTGCGACCTGGCCAAAATAAAGCAAAGCAGTGCGACACAAACAACAACACAGAGGTACACAAGGAATAAACAAACATACAGTCAGTAACACAAAAGAAAAAGTCTATATACAGTGTGTGCAAATGGGGTAAGGAGGTAAGGCAATGAATAGGCCATAGTAGCGAAGTAATTATAATTTAGCAAATTAACACTGGAGTGATAGATGTGCAGATGATGATGTGCAAGTAGAAATACTGGTGTGCAAAAGAGCAAAAAGGTAAATAAAAACAATATGGGGATGAGGTAGGTAGTTGGATGGGCTATTTACAGATGGGCTGTGTACAGTTACAGCGATCAGTAAACTGCTCAGATAGTTGATGCTTAAATTTAGTGAGGGAGATAGAAGTCTACAACTTCAGCGATTTTTGCAATTCATTCCAGTCATTGGCAGCAGAGAAGTGGAAGGAAAGGAGGCCAAAGTCAGTGTTGGCTTTGGGGATGACCAGTGAGATATACCTGCTGGAGCGCGTGCTACAGGTGGGTGTTGTTATGGTGACCAGTGAGCTGAGATAAGGCGGAGCTTTACCTAGTAAAGACTTATAGATGACCTGGAGCCAATGGGTCTGGCAACGAATATGTAGCAAGGGCCAGCCGACGAGAGCATACAGGTTGCAGTGGTGGGTGGTATATGGGGAACTGTCTTATAAATGAGGGTTATCTTAGATGACACCTAGCTATATAGTTAGCTGCTAGCTACACTGTATTTTAGTTAACTGCTAGCTAACTATAGCTACTGAAACAAATGATGTCGTGTTATTTGACACGCAAATAATACGTGTCTCTTTTTTGACACGTAAAGACCCAAACTGCGCTCCATAAAAATCCTGGTTGAGAATGAAATGACTGAACAAATGAACAACGAAACAGCACAGCAAGTAAGTGAAATAAATTGGTTTTACTGGTAATGGGGACATAATTAAATTTCTCGCATGGAATAGCCTTAATTTCTCTTTTCTCTTAATTTCTCTTTGTTTCTGGCCATTTTGAGCCTGTAATTGAACCCACACATGCTGATGCTCTAGATACTCAACTAGTCTAAAGAAGACCAGTTTTATTGCTTCTATAATCAGAACAACAGATTTCAGCTGTGCTAATGTAACAGTATAAATTTACGTTGCCCCCTCGCCCCGACACAGGCGCGAACCAGGGACCCTCTGCACACATCAACAACGGTTGCCCACGAAGCATCGTTACCCATCGCTCCACAAAGGCTGCGGCCCTTGCAGAGCAAGGGGCAACACTACTTAAGTCTCCGAGCAAGTGACGTAACTGATTGAAATGCTACTAGCGCGTACCCGCTAACTAGCTAGCCATTTCACATCCGTTACACTAACATAATTGCAAAAGGGTTTTCTAATGATCAATTAGGCTTTTAAAATTATAAACTTGGATTAGCTAACACAACGTGCCATTGGAACACAGGAGTGACGGTTGCTGATAATGGGCCTCTGTACGCCTATGTAGATATTCCATTTGAAAAAATCTGCCATTTCCAGCTACAATAGTCATTTTTAACATTAACAATGTCTACACTGTATTTCTGATCAATTTGATGTTATTTTAATGGACCAAAAATGTGCTTTCCTTTCAAAAACAAGGACATTTCGAAGTGACCTAAAACTTTTTAACAATGGTGTACTGTCACGTTCCTGACCTGTTTTCTCTTGTTTTTGTATGTGTCTAGTTGGTCAGGGCGTGAGTTGGGGTGGGCATTCTATGTTATGTGTTTCTATGTTTAGGTTCATTGTCATTTAGCCTGATATGGTTCTCAATCAGGGACAGGTGTTTTACGTTTCCTCTGATTGAGAACCATATTAAGGTAGGTTGTTCACACTGTTTGTTTGTGGGTGGTTGTCTTTGTGCACCACACAGGACAGTTTCGGTTTGTTCGTTCGTTTTAGGTAGTCTGTTCCTGTTTCATGCGTTCTTCGTGTTTATGTAAGTTCTTGTTCAGGTCAGTCTACGTCGTTTGTTATTTTGTAGTTTGTTTAAGTGTTTTCGTCTTTACTTTAATAAACTTCATTATGTCCACATTCCACGCTGCGCTTTGGTCCAATCCATACTCCTCCTCTTCGGACGAAGAGGAGGAGAACGACCGTTACATGTACATTTGGAATAATTATCTTGGAATTCATGACGGCAGTTTTTTTTAACCTTTATTTAACTAGGCAAGTCAGTTAAGATCAAATTCTTATTTTCAATGACGGCCAGGAACAGTGGGTTAACTGCCTTGTTCAGGGGCAGAACGACATATTTTTTACCTTGTCAGCTCTGGGATTCAATCTTGCAACCTTTCGGTTACTAGTCCAACGCTCTAATGGCTACCTGCCGCCCCGAGTCAATGACAAACATGGTAAAGATAATATTTATTTATTTCTATGTCCTGAAGTACTGAGTTAGTCTGTCATAACTCTGCTTGCCTTGTTGGTTGAATACACAAAGTATATGATGGAGGAGTGCATCATATTTTTTTCTCTATTTCTCTCGCTCTGTCTCCCTTTCATACAGATATGGACCAATGGGTTTCTGGCTTGCAGACTTGTGAGCGGATGCTGATTTGTTGAACCTGAGAGAGCACAGCAAGACAGCCCTGAATTCAGAACCAGTCTTTGGCATTATATTTTCTCTACAGGTCCGCTCTACAGTGTTGGAGAGAGAGAGCAGGAAACAGAGTGGGATATCTGGTGACCTAGTCTTTGACTATATTCCATCTGTCGCAGGGAAGGCAAGTGCAACTAGGTGTGTGTGTGTGTGTGTTTCTAGGGGGTTTAGGGTTAAGGTTAGAATTAGTGTTAGGTTTAGAATTAAGTTAAATATTAAGGTTAGGAGCTAGGGTTAGTTGTAGGGTTAGGGTTAGGAGCTAGGGTTAGGATAAAGTTTAGGTTTTTGGGTTAGGGTTAAGGTTAGGGTTAGAGTACGGGTTAGGATTAGAGTTAGGGAAAATAGGATTGTGAATGGGACTGAATTGTATGTCCCCACAAGGTTAGCTGTACAAGAGTGTGTGTGTGTGTGTGTGTGTGTGTGTGTGTGTGTGTGTGTGTGTGTGTGTGTGTGTGTGTGTGTGTGTGTGTGTGTGTGTGTGTGTGTGTGTGTGTGTGTGTGTGTGTGTGTGTGTGAAAAACAGTGTATGGTACATGTAATGATCATTGGTGTTGTTCATGGTTCTGTTCATTCTGTTACAGTCTACCGATGTAGGATGTTAATTTGAGCCAGTTTGCTACAAAAATGATCCTGCAGTAACAGGAAATTGTAATTACATTTTTGTACGGCTTGATAAATTAGGGCAACTCAACTCTGACATTTTAAAGTGGAAATGACAAACTGCAGAAGCCTTTAGAAAACTTAAATACACTATAAAAGTTTGCATTTCCTGCTGTACAGGAAAATTCTCAGCAACAAAAGAGTGATCAAATTCAAATCTACATCTGTACTGTTCCAATTTCTCAGTCACAGCTACACAAACAGATTTCTTTCGAGTTGTAATCTTTTCCCCGTCAGATCAATTAATGAAATCCACTTTTATTGTCTCAGCTCAGTGATACCGAACAGGTTGGATTATTGAAAAGTAATTGCTGTTCTACATGGCTGTGCCAGAGAAAGGAGAAAATTAAGTTGGTAATGTATGAATTCCCTCAACAGGTAATTATATTGAAGGTTCACATTTATGAGAGGAAATGTCTCTATGCTTTATACTACATATGAGTCAGTCTTTCTTTTGCACACTGTTCATATGTCCTCTCTTGTCAACCAAGGCACGAAAGGTTATTTTTGTAGCTGAAAAGGCTCAAAGTAAATATCAGGTGAAGAAATGTGATATTGCTGTTTCTATATCATGACTAGAATATGAATAGAAATACAGTTATTCAAGGTAGTGGATTGAATATATGTAGGCTTCTCGTGGATGGGTGGTGCTGAATATCACACTTCCCCTATGCAAATGTATATTTCTGTTTATCTCCTTTCAAATAAAACATCTTATGAAAGTCAATTAAACAGATTACATGCCACTCTTCCCCTACACACAGGAAATTATTAACTCTTGGTGTCACGTCCGTGAATGGCTGACAGGGATAAAGAGTGTAATGGCTGGTTGAATTGATCCCTGTGAGTTGACAAGATGTTTGGCCGATGAAGCATCGTCACTGTCCCGTCGAGATAGATGACTTTTGAGCACGACGTGACAGTGAGCGGTGGATTTATTTTCCGTTGAGTATTAATCAACAGAGCATTTATTTCTGCTGTGTATTACGGAGACTGAGACTCACCCTGCCACTGCCATAGAATATTGTTCCACCCCTTTTGAATATCAGTACTTCTGGGGGAAAGAAAATGATTCATATTTTCGCAGAATTCGGGCTCATTCAATTTTTTTTGTCATCATAGCCTTCCCGAAATTCACTATGCTCTTGACAGATACACTGAATGTGACAGCTTTTGATTTAGGCTCTGATGTGCCTGCCTCTCCAAACATTCACTTCGTGCGGCACTCCCAGTCCATCTCATTGATTTCTGTGAAGATGAAACTGTGATTGAACAGGCCTCTCCTCCTGCAGGCTCTCACCGTATGTCTCATACAGTTAGAGAGTATGAAGGGTGAGCTTTATAAAGCCTGTCACCTGACCAAATATGAGGTGAGGAGTATAGCTGCTACACATGTCTATGCCTGCTGCCGTGCCGGCCAGGGTTCGCCTGGGGGGTGGAATGTGGGGGGCATAGAGTAGGTGGGCAATGTAGGTGGAGGAGGGGGGGTAGTTGGGCTTGGTGGGCTGAAGGGGGTTAGATAGGGTGAGGTGATAGGTATGCAAGGTGGCAGCTTGCTATCCAGCCTGCTCTCTCTAAATAAACCTGGATACTGTGGTGCATAGGGGTGGATGGCTTTAGGTAGGTAATTATACGGTGCGGGTTGTTGAGGCAGAGGAAGGATTCTATGTAGGCCTAGGTAATGTGAGGTGAAGTGGAAGCTGGGCATTTGAAGTAAGTGGAAGGGGAGTAGGTAGAGGCTGCCTGGGGAGAAGAATGAAGCGATGGCTGTTGCTAGGTAAGCAAAGCGACCCAGACCACAGACCTGGCGAGGCACAGTGAACAATGATAAACATCAGCAATTTAGGTCACTCAGCTGGAGGCCTCAGATCTGGGTCTCTCACCGTCTGAGTGGACTTGGCCAGGGTTATCCAAACAGTCAAACCAACTGCCGGACAACAAGCAGATAAAACACACTCACCTCCACACATCACCACAAGGACACAGCTCTGCATTTTTAATGCAAACTAAAATCACTGAGGACTTTAAGAAGGGGATTGCCTCAGCTCTACAGTATACAGAGAGCAGAAGAGTGTGGATACTGCCAGTGTTGGGGAAGCTACTCTGAAAAAATTGTTTACCAAGCTACCAATTACTTCACACTGGGAGAAGTTAAGCTACATTAAAGCTACCCCTGAGAAAAATATAGTTTACTTAACTAAAGTTAATTTGAAAAAGTAGTTCACCACATCCCAACTACTTTGTGAAAAAAATGTCATATGTAAATCTGAAATGTCAGACTATAAATTGCAAGAGCACACTTTGTTAACAGAATGTATAATTTATCTGATTAAACACAAAACCAATGTTTCAAGTGAGAATTAGGCAGGAAAAGAACATATTGCATACTTCACCCATATGTTATTGTATTTTTGCAAAACAAGTAGTGTATAGTTCCAGTAGTTACAGTACCTTCGGAAAGTATTCAGACCCCTATTTTCAAATGGAGTAAATAAAAAAAATCCTCAGCAATCTACAAACAATACCCCATAATAACAAGACGAAAAAAAGGTTTTTAGATGTATACAAATGTATTAAAAATAAGAAACAGAAATAACTTATTTACATAAGTATTCAGACCCTTTTCAATGAGACTCAAAATTGAGCTCAGGTGCATCTTGTTTCCTTTAATCATTCTTGAGATGTTTCTACAACTTGATTGGAGTCCACCTGTGGTAAATTCAATTGATTGGACATGATTTGGAAAGGTACACTCGTGTCTATATAAGGCCCCACAGTTGACAGTGCATGTCAGAGCAAAAACCATGCCATAAGGTCGAAGGAACTGTCTGTAGAGCTCCGAGACAGATTTGAGTCGAGACACAGATCTGGGGAAGGGTACCAAAAAAATTCTGCAGCATTGAAGGTCCCCAAGTGGCTTCCATCATTCTTAAATGGAAGAAGTTTGGAACCACCAAGACTCTTCCTAGAGTAATCGACAGAGAAGGGCCTTGGTCAGGGAGGTAAACAAGAACTTGATGGTCACTCTGATAGAGCTCTAGTGTTCCTCTGTGGGAATGGGAGAACCTTCCAGAAGGACAACCGTCTCTGCAGCACTCCACCAAACAGGCCTTTATGGTTGAGTGACGGAAGCCACTCCTCAGTAAAAGGCACATGATAGCTCGCTTGGAGTTTGCCAAAACACACCTAAACAAGAAACAAGATTCTCTGGTATGATGAAACCAAGATTGAACTCTTTGGCCTGAATGCCAAGTATGACGTCTGGAGGAAACCTGGCACCATCCTTACGGTGAAGCATGTTGGTGGCCGCATCCTATGGTAGGGAGGTTTTTCAGCAGCAAGGACTGGGAGACTAGTCAGGATCGAGGCAAAGATGAATGGAGCAAAGCACAGAGACATCCTTGATGAAAAACTGCTCCAGAGCGCTCAGGACCTCAGACTGGGGCAAAGGTTCACCTTCCAACAGGACAATGACCCTAAGCACACTGCAAAGACAATGCAGGAGTGGCTTCGGAACAAGTCACTGAATGTCCTTCAGTAGCCCAGCCAGAGCCCGGACTTGAACCCGATCTAACAATCTGGAGAGACCTGAAAATAGCTGTGCGGCAACGCTCCCCATCCAACCTGACAGAGCCTTGAGAGGATCTGCAAAGAGTAATGGGAGAAACTCCCCAAATACATGTGTGCCAAGCGCGTGTCCAACTCAAGAAGACTCGAGGCTGTAATCGCTGCTAAATGTGCTTCAACAAAGTACTGAGTAAAGGGTCTGAATAATTATGCAAATGTGATATCTGTTTTTTTATTTTTAAAACATTTGCAAAAATGTCTAAAAACCTGTTTTTGCTTTGTCATTGTGGGGTATTGTGTGTAGATTGATGAGGGAAAAAACGATTTCATCAATTTTACAATAAGGCTGTAACGTAACAAAATGTGAAAAAAGTCAAGGGGTCTGAATACTTTCCAAATTCACTGTAGCTACACCACTACATGGCAAAAAAGCAATTAACTACGGAAAACATTTGAAAATGTAGTTAAATTACTAGTTGAGCTACATGTACTTTATTTCTCCCCAACAATGGATACTGGATGGTAGTGGTTCCATTAGGGTGGCCATGTTTCCTCAGAACGTTGTTGTAAAGTAATCTTGCCACATCTTATTGCACATCTAAGAATGACGAACACACGATGTGGCCCGGACTGCATCATTTAGATGAATCTCCCTCTTTCCTTCTCTTTTTTCCCTCTCTCTCTATAT